>NC_133507.1:22952931-23254568 GCF_049354715.1 Callithrix jacchus | reverse complement strand
TGTAAACAGGCCGTTCTAGTGCAATAATTGATTATTGATTATTGCACTAGAAAAGGGCTAAATTGATCCACCTAGGAAGAGTAAGGAATTTAGTTTTTAGCTATTTGGGAGAACTTCTTAAAGGAAGCATTGTCTAAGCTAAGCCTTATAAAAAGCTTAAGAAAAATTCTGAAGTGACAATTCCAGCCATTTGATTAGGAAAAATATATTAATCTGGTAAAACCCAGCACTGGCAAAATTGTGGAAAAAAGGAATTGTCACACACTCTTGGTGAGGATGTGAATGATATCTTGAAAAGCAATTGGCCAAATTCAGTAAATATGAAGATAGGCATACCTTCGACTTTGTAATTCTACTTCTATGTTTATACTCTCATACCTGTGCATGAAGAAAGAGACAAAAATTTCCATTGGCTTGAGCTGTACTAAAAAAAAAAAAAAATGGAAATAACTAAAATTTTCATTAACAGAATAATGGATAAATATATTGTGTTCTATTCACAGAATGCTATTGATAGTTAAAATAACTGAACAAGAACTCAAATATCAATAAAAATAAATTTAAAAATAAAGTTAAATTAAATGAGATACCTTCATCCAAGGGAAAAAAGAAAACAAAACACTAAGTTGAAGAACATAAACAATACCATTTATATGAAGTATAAGATATAAAATAATTTTATATAGTGTTTATGAATTCATAAATAGGAATAGTATTACAATATGTCCAGAAATAAATAAATAAAAAGAAGAGTACCTCTGGAAAGAGAGGGAGAGAAATGTGATTAGGAAAGATTACATAGCAAATTTCAAATTTAACTACATATATTTTTTTCTTAGATAAAATAAAAATCTGTAGCAAATATAGAAAAAATAGGATTTCATATTGTTGTATAACAGTAAACAGATGTTAATGATATTATTTCCTATACCTTTCTAGGTGGTAGAAATACTTCACTGAAAAAAAAAAAACAACTGACCAGAATAAATTTCCCAGAGTGGGGTGAAATGAATAATAAGAGAAAAGGTTGGAGAATTTGCCCAGAAAAGGAAACAGCACATACACAGGGGGCTGCAGCATGTGGGCACAGTCAGGGTCTGGGCAGCCGTTCTCCCTCAACATCCAGAATAGTGTTGTCTACTTATGAGGGAGACCCAGAGGCCAAAGATGAAAAGTAGTTAGATTTGAAATAATTTTTCCTCAGAGTAACCATGATCATTCCTTATATTCAAGCCTAGACAATTTCATATCAGCATTTCCCCCCACCATAGTGCTCTGGTTAGATCACATAATATTTGCTCTTCTCACATCCTCTACCAATTTTAACTAAATGCATACTAGATAAATACAATTGCTTTTTAAAAAAACCCTAATGTATTTAAAAATTAGACTTTTCTTTACAAAATAATGAGTATGTTTTGATTTGACATCATATGACAATAAATAAAATTAAGTAGAATGCTTTGATTAAAATACAGCAAAATGGAAGTTTAAGAATAGTGCTATGCTCAAGTTTTCTCTTGGCCGTATAGTTCGTGTGCATTGTGAGAGTTCTCACTGTTACGTGGCTGCAGGAGAAGCATGATTACAGTGAATTTCTGATTCAGCAGCTAGACAAACAATTCCCTTGGAGGAGGTATAAATGTCTTATCCTTAGAACAGCATTTGCTGCAAAATTAGAGTCCTATGGGGCTGCTCTGCTAATCTTGCCTCCAAACTGACTTAGATCTGATGGAGACAAGAAATGAAAAAGTAAATGTTGTGGGTTTGTTTTCAGAAAAGTTTATTGATTAGAAAGTGATAATTTAGTCCACTTGATTATATCATGCAGATAAACATGGAGATTTGTGGAATCAAGCATCTTTCTCATCTGAAATCAGTTAAAATTGCCTGGTAGACTAAGTGAATAATTTTCTCCATGATTAGAACAGACAATAAATTCATATATCTTCAGGGCATACTTTACCTCAATAATAATCCAGTGAATACTCTTTGGAATAATAGGTCATAACAGTTCCTCCAGCTTCAGAGTTAATGAGGTAACACAAATTCCCACACCATCACAATGTGAGATAGGTCATACACAATATGAGACAGGTTCATAGAAGTTCTTTCTCATTTTCCTCTCTAATCACCATAGCTATCCTAATGAAAGAAAACAATCTGATAAAACTTTGCTAGAATTAAACCCGAATTATTAGGAGAGAATACAGTGACATAAGAGTGTCAAATAAAAGAACATTGATTTTGATAAATTTAATATATTCTTATTATGGGCCAATTAGAATTTGGGATAGAAATATGTGATAATGTCTATCTATGTAAAGCAAGAAAATAGAAAAGACTGAAGGAATGAAATAGTTAAAGAATGAAAGAGAAAGAAAGAGCTATAGAAAAGAAAAAGAAAAGTTTAAAAAAAGAAGGGAAAAGAAAAGAAGGAAGAAGGCAAGTTAGGGAGGAAGGAAGTACCAAAAATTTTTTAAATATCCTCTTATTAAATTTCTCTTAAAACTCAAAAGATAAAGAAAAATGTTTTTATTGTAACCAGTGACACAGATATGTAAGAGAAAAAATATTAGTGTCTCTCACACTTCTATTTTTGCGCCTTCCCATCAAGTAAACTAATGACATTAAATTTTGTGTATATATTTCTACGTCCTTCTCTAGGGTAACACAAATACATGTACAGCTTTTTTCTCAGTAGACATAATTTTATAACAATTACCTAAGAACTTTATTCATTTTAGTATACATGACAGATTAATTTATCAGAAAATCTGTGGAATTATATAAGACAATATAGAATTATTTAATTCTACTTGTAATTTTAACATTAAAAACTTCAGAAGCATACTTGTTTGCTGGAATATTTAAAATCTGATAATTTAAAATAAATGATGAATTTGTAAAATGGAAATACTTGGATAGTGCATAAAATATTTTAGATTTAGGAACCTTATCACACAAGCAAAGCAAAATGCATACCATAATACTTTTCCTGATATTTCTAATTTCAGACACTAAGGCTAGAAACAGTCTAATGGATCAAATCAACCCAGTAAATTTTTCATTGGTTTTTCTTGGATAAACTTTACAGTATTCACTAATAATGGATATACATCTTAACACTGCAAGTGCACTTTTCCCAAAAGGAAAGAAAACGTATATATCTTATAAGAAATTATTTTCAGTGATTTCTGAAGCACTTATTCATGGAACCCATTTTAGTGTGTTCGACTGAGTTGGCTTTGCACAACTCTCTGTTATGTCAACCATTAGCACCCACGTTCACAAGGTGTTTTGATGAAACAAACAATGATTCTCAAACCTAGGAAACAGGAAATCTATAAACTATGCAAGATTCTCTTATTGTAGCCACTGACAGTGAGACCTCAATTATTCATTATCTGTTCAACCTCACCCCTCCAAAATTTTCATAGAACTAAGTATTTCTTTCTCAATTTATCTCATTTTTTTCCCTAGTCCAATGAAAGGACAGGGTAGATGGGATACTGAGGCTCATAAAGACATATTTGTAGTTCAGAGGGACAAAAGAAATAAAAATCAAAAAACAACTAAGCATGCAACTACCAAAGGCCTGAGGGAAAAGGCAGGGAAGCTATTCAGGCTTTCAGCCTTTTAAAATTTGCCCTGATTATATTAGAAAATGATTATCAAATTACCTGTTAAATGTAACCCCTTTTCTGAATAACTTTAAACCACTGCCTCTGGCTAACATAGAAAGCAAGATTCCATGTTTGTGTTCATTGAAACCCTTAAGAGAGCCCAAAGCAAATTTGATTAATGTATTTGATTAAAAGGGCATACTTTAAAAAATAATTGTGCTAAAAAGTGAGTTTAAAAAAACCATCTTAAGGCCAAATATAGGTTTTAGAAAATGCTTTCTGCACTCTCACTTCATACAGTAGATCATTTAGAGATCAAGAAATAATTGCATTAAATATGTTAGAGGGAAAGGACAATTCTGACCCATGATTAGAAACTAGATACCCTGAGATAATCTCCAAACAATATCTTCTGTATTACTGCAAAAAAGTACTTTCTGTTTATTGGCAAATGGTATCCAAATTTTTTTTTTGTTAATTAAGAGTTGGATGAAACTTAATTCAGTCATATATTTATAAGCATGTGCTCGGCAAAATTTTTAAATAATGAATTCATAGCTGCATTTATGGAATTGTGTGAGGATTACTGACTATCTTGTCATTTAGCAGTCTTTATTAATTGAAGGGCAAAGCATGTGAACTTTAGAGAAGATAAGCAAGCTGGTATTCAGAAGCCTTAAATAAAAATGTTCTTTTAAAATATTTTATTTTAATAGAGAAATACACTATATTATGTCTAAAAGATATATTGCATGCTTTATTATATCCTTAATGTTCAAAAGGCCTCTAAATGTATTTATTTATTTTTTGTATATTAATTGATCATCATAGACAGAACATGCCAGGTAGACCAGTTTTCTTGTGGAAATGGGCGTTGCATTCCCAGAGCGTGGCTATGTGACAGGGAAGACGACTGTGGTGACCAGACAGATGAAATGGCATCCTGTGGTAAGTTGTGAGTGAAACATACTGTTTGTTAGTAGAGATTGTGTCACGTAGAATATCCTATCAGTTTACCCCCCTTTAAAAGGCTATTTCTTTATAAATACAGGTAAAAGACTTGAGGTTCTAGGAATGGGGAGGAATGGGGTTCTTGTCTTGCTTTGTTACTTGCTACTTGCCTTTCATCTTGCTTTAGCTCTTCAGGCAAAGAGGAGACATGGAGGAAATGAGTAACATCTTTTCAAGCAGATATTGAGGAAACCTTTCTACTACTCTAAATTTTACAATCCTCGGACACATGAGAAATTCAACTCTCTTGAGAGGCATCTGTGTGAGCTCCTCAGAGAGGTTTGAGTCTTATACCTCTTTAGAATTCCCTGAACTTCCTTTCTCATTTCTTCTCTCTTCTCCTTTCTTCAGAGTTCCATGCACATCTAGATTTATGTCTCTTTTATTCCCCAGACCTCCTCATTCCCACCACAGGAGGTACATCTCAAAGCCTTAAGTTGCTGGAATTCCCTTGCTTTAGTTGCGTTACTGATGTGACAAGGAAAGGTTTATCATCTTTTGCTAGGTCTATTTTATTTTCTTTCCCAGGTATTGTGAGCAGGCTGCTCTCCTAATGACCCATCTCTTGGGCCTACAATCACTCTCCAGTTCTTTGTTCTCTAGATACAGGTAAAAGGGCCAGATCACTCGCAGAAAAACATCTCATCAATTCTGCCTTCTTAGGTACCCACACAATTTCATGAATGATTCTCGTGGAGTCTCTCCTCTTGCATTCGTGGATCTCTCCATAGGCTGGTCCACTGGTCTCTCCAGAAGGTTGACTTGTACAGTACTTTCCTATTATACGAAATTGTTCCAAATATTGGTTTCTCTCTGCAAAATGTGGGGATACTTGGTGTCTCCTTGTCCTTAGTATTGGATCTAAGTGAGCCAGGGCCAAGGTGAAAGAAAGAATTTCACTATTACATGGTTTTGTTTTTAACTCACTCATTTTTTTTCTCTGTCCCTCTTCTTTTCCTTCTTCCTTTCTCCCTTCTAATCTCCCGTTAAAGCAGGTTTGTACACACCTATGAGTATAAACATATACACATGTATTCAATACATGGACATTTAGAAAGAATAAGGTAAGTTATTTTAGTTCTCACATTATAAGTAAGGCGACCGAAGCACTGAAAACTGTGTGTGCAAAGTTGCAGAATGTGTTAGTAGATTTCAGTTGGATGTCAGTTACATTCACTCCTAGTTGTCCATTCTCACAGAATTAGAGACTTTTGTAGTTGATTAAAATGCCTTGTAACTTAATCTCTTATCCAATACAGTAATTCTTCTAAAACTGGTCCCAGGAGTACTTCCCTAGTCATTGTTTAAATTATTTTCAGAAACAAAGAACTCAACATTTCAGGGGGTAATTAATTCTACTGTTGGGCAGTATTCAATTGTGTTATTTCTTCATGGAGCTAAGGTCCGCCTTCTTGAAGATTATACCCTTTGATACTTGTTCTGTCGTCTGAAGCTACATAGAATCAATAACTTTGTTCACAGTCTGGCTCTTAAGATAACTAATGACACCATCATGTCCAACCAACTCTTCTCTTTTATAGGTTAAACATATCACTTCCTTCAACATTTTCTTACATGAGCATGTTTATAGGGGCTTTTCTTGGCAATTGCCTTGCTATTCATTCACTTGAATTTTAATAATCTTATTAAAATCAATGGCCTAAAATGAGAGACTGATATTCAATGTGTATAGAATTTCAGATATGCAAGATGAAAAATTTCTGGAGATCTGCTGCAGAAGTATGTGAATATAGTTAATGTTACTGAACTATATACTTAAAATGGTTAAGATGATAAATTTTGTGTTACATATTTTTACCACGATTTTTAAAATGTGAAATGTTCACGTTGTAGAAATTTGGTATTTTTAAAACAGATCATAGTGGAGTGTTTACCTTTAGTTATTTAGCTTCTCGGTTTCTTTTAATCTTGGATGACAGCCTTATCATGTAACTGACATAATGAGTTCTCAGTCAATTAACATGCCTAAGCTTTTCTTATAAACCAGTTTGCCTTTTAGGAATATTTCCAATGTTTACATTTCAAAAGTTCCCTTAAGTTTTATTTTGATAGTCTTCAGATTCCCCCTTATCCACACTTTTCAAAATATGTACATTGGTGAGGTCCTTTATGCCCCGTCATCCTTCTACAGTTCTTAACTTTTCTGCAGTTTTGCAGTTTTGAATTCATCATCCATCATGATAATGATGTCTTCTAGTTTGGTATAATTCAAAAATTGTGTAAGCATTACTTGTAAGGCTTTAGCCAAATTATAGTGACAAAGGCATGAGCTTTTTGGAGAGCAATTAAAAACATTCTTCTGGGAAAAACTGATCTAATAATTAGAATTTTGTAGATACAGTTATGAATCAACTACTCATCTATCTAAATTTGCCATTATATTGTATGTATGGTATTTTCATTTATTGTGAAAGAATTTCTCAAAGATGTTAAAAATTTAGGAGCACTACATTTAGTAATATATAATATGCATAATTGTGATATATATAAATTATATATATTATACATGTAACACATATTATATGGATTATATATAATGAAAATGCCCTAAATATATATGTTATATATATCAATATTATATATTATATGTATTTACATATATGTATTATATATATAAGTATATAAATGCTCATCAAAAAACTGCATCAGCAAAAAGTTTATTCTGGCAGAATATACTTTTATTTCATTCATGAGCAAATGGAAATGGTATCATTATAAATAGTGACAAACTATTGTTTTAACAAGTTTATCTTATAATTACTGTCAAAGACTTACATAATCTTCACCTGTCTATAGTTTCTAAATTTTCTCTCAGTTTTAGGGTCATGATCAAATATTGTCATTATAAATACTGACAAATGATTGTTTTAGCAAGCTGATCTTAGAATTATTGTCAGAAACTTACATAATCTTTGTAATTTTTAAGTTTTCTTTCAGTTTTGGAGTTGGTTCAATGTTACCTTTTTTCCCATTTTTCTTCATGTTTCCTATCTCCCATTAATTCCAAAATTACTGTCAATTCTCTGAGAACATCAAAGATACTTGATGTTTTATTAGTTGTTTGATAATTTGTCTCCATAGAAAGATAAACTCATCTTTTAGCAATTAGGTGCTCTATTTTTCTCTATTCTCTGGCTTGGAGTTTGAATTTTCTCCCAAACCTACTTGCTATCTACTTTCTAGTTCAACAATAATTATTTTTATTTAAAAGAAGGATGCTGAGGAAACTGAGAAGCTCTTTTTTTTTTTTTTGCCTATGTCCGGTAGACTTATTCTTTGTATCTTACTTCTAAATTAAAAATGGTTCTGTCTATTTCCTTATTTCATATGTTTATATTTTAGCATGCTTTATTTTTAATTTAGAAGTGGTATGTGAGTTTCCACTAAGCTGTCTTCTGGTTATTCTTACACACATGTGGCATTATTTTGCATCTTTCTTTGGTTACAGTTCCCTGTTTTGTAAATACCTGACTAATAAAGCCCAGTGTGCAGAAAAGTGGGAGGTTAAGCAAACCCTGGAGGGATATTTTCAAAGCAGTAGGCAGAAATGATTAAAAATGGCTTTTAGTTTCTTGTTCTAATTCAGCATTTCCCCAATTACTTGCTTGAGGATATGAGTCACTTGCAGTGCTTGTTGCTAATAAAGATTTCCAGGCTTCTACCCGCCTCCCTCAAAGATTTTCATTCAGTAGGTCTTGGATGGAACCCAGGAATCTGTATTTTGAGAAAAATTATCTCATGTAATTCTTATCTTAAAAGACTATCAGAGAATTTAAACTGTGATGTTAGCATTTTCTACCTATTAGAATTTGTTAAGGCTACCACAACAAATTACTAAAAAAGTGATGCTTAAAATGACAGAAATTTATTCTTGCACAGTTCTGGAGGTAAAAAGTCCAAAATCAAGGTGTCAATAGGGCTGTCTGCAAAGGCTTTAGGAAAAACTCCTTTCAACTTTTGGTGGCTATTGGCATTTCTCGGCTAGGGGCAACATAATGTCAACCACTGCCTCCATCTTCATGTGACCTTCTTCCCCATGTCTCTGTCATAGCCTTATCTCCCTTCTCTTGTAAAGACACCAGTTATTTAAGGCCCACCTTTAATCCAGGATGATATCATATTGAGATCCTTAACTTTATATCTGCAAAACTTCATTTATTTTTTCTTTTGAAGGATGTAGGTCAAGGTTATTGGCACAAAAATATCGTAATTGCTTCAGTAAGCAAACAATTTAGAGGCCAGGCATGGTGGCTCATGCCTGTAATATAAGCACTTTGGGAGACCAAGGTTGGTGGATCACTTGACCCGAGGAGTTTGAGGCCAGCCTGGGCAACAAGGTGAAACCCTGCCTCTAAAAAGAATCTTTTTTAATTAGCTGGACATGGTGATAAATGGCTGTAATCCCAGCTACTAGGGAGGGTGAGATGGGAGTATCACTTGATCCCAGGATCACTTGACTCCAGGCTACAGTGAGCCAGGAGTGTGCCCTTACACTCTAGCTTGGGCAACAGAGCAAGACCCTCTCAAAAAACAAAACAAAAAAAAGGCAAAAAATTAAAACAAAAACAATTTAGAAAGTAGTGTACATAAAATTTTATTTAAGTATTATTAACATACATAGATATTCTATGCTCACCAAAATATCTATAGTTTTTTAGCTGAATTTTCACTGAATTTGACTTTCCTCTTTGAGATTTTCTGTACTATTTTGCTCATCCTCCATGTGTACGTATTGTTTTTTAAGTAGAAAAAAGAAAAAGAGGGTATTTTAACCTTAAAATAACAAAAAGCAAAATCTTCTGTAGATCTGTGCATAGTTACAATGACAAAGCAGAGCCACAAGAAATATTTAGGTATTTGCAAAGACCCTATTCCTAAATAAAGTCACATCCACAGGTCCTGGAGGTTAGAATTTGATGTATCTTTTTGATACCTAACAATTCAACCTAGCACCCCTGGGGAACTTTAATATGTCCTGATTGCCAACTGAATTATAATGGAGGCTCAGGTATGGGTAATTTTTAAAAATTTTCCACGATTCTCATGTGCAACCTTATCCTGGTGGTTATTGGGTCTCTGCCACTCAGTTGAACTTCTTTCACTATCTCTCTATTATATCCCTCCAAACCTCAATTGTTCCCCACTCTCACCCCAAAATGGAGTCTTGGTCTGTCACTCAGGCTCAAGTGCAGTGGCACAGTCTCAGCTCGCTGAGGTCTCCACCTCTTGGGTTCAAGCAATTCTGCTGTCTCAGCCTCCTGACTGCGATTGCAAGCATGCACCACCACGCCTGGCTAACTTTTGTATTTTTAGTAGAGACGGGCTTTCACCATGTTGGCCAGGCTGTTCTTAAACTCCTGACTCTAGGTAATCTGCCCGCCTCGGCCTCCCAAAGTGCTGGGATTACAGGTAGGCGCCACTGTGCCCAGCCTGCTTTTACTTTTCTAGCGTGTATTTTTCAAGTAATACAGCAGATTATTTCTGGTAGGAAAGAGCTAATTGGAGCTGCCTCACCAGTTACCGGGCAGTGATAATTTTAACTGTCTTTATGACACTGACAGATACTTAGTTCTTTCAGTTTCTATCAGGAGTAGACATAAATTATTTAGAGACTTCAGCAACGTTAATATCTCACTGGTTTAAATAATAAACACACACATATAAAAATACACATGCACACGCACACACACACATAAAAATCAGGTCAAAGGAGATAATTTTGTAAAAATCTGGATTGTGTATGGCACATAGTGGTCACTGAATAAAAGTTTAACTATAGATTTATCTTCTTTTGTTTTTCTCTCTTCTTTCTTTTTTCTTCCAAATACTCCTCCATTCTCAAGTGGGAATATATGCATTTTTTCCAGTTGGACTTAGAGTTGGCTCAATTGAAATTATTTCAGAAAACAGCAATGTTTCTGAAATCCTTAATTGGTTAACATTAAATTTGTTATTTTGAAAGGTGTTAGATTGAAGTCCTATATTGATCCAGCACACATTTCTTTTATACCAAGTTGGTGTTTTAAAAACAGAAGCTCTACGCATCTTTGCCTACGATGGAACCAATGTCAGTAAATAATATCTGTCACTGTAACATTTTGTCATTGGTGTCAAAATGTTCCTTTACAGCAGATGTAAGGTCTAAACCTACCTCTGTATGTCCCTGCAGCATGTTTTTGAAGGGTCCAATGTGCCTACAATGGTTCCTCTACTTGGCTGCGCAGTGTCAGACATGAGCTACAATTTGCTGTGGAGCCATAGCAGAATTTCTCTCTCTTGTTCCTTTCAGTCATTGACAATATGACCACATGTAACTACCAAAAAACAAAACAAAATGAAATGAATAGTAAAACAAAAAACTTTCCACTGCTGCACATGTTACTGTGCTTCTTGAGGTTTGCATACATGGTGTAATCTTCGTGTAGTTTGATATCCCACACAGTAGAGAAGATGGCTGTATTTGAATCACTGGTTGCTGCTCATTGCTTTGATGGAATTTTTTCTAGAATTTGAGCAGACCTGAGGTGAATGAAGTCGAGACCCTCCGTACCTTGCCAGGAAGGCATTCATGGTGTAACTTCTGTGAGTGGTCTGGAGCCAGACTCTTCTTTAGAGAAGAAGCTACAAAACACTGTAGCTTAAACACTGTAGGGTTTAAAGTTTTAAAACACTGTAAAACACTGTGTTTTACACAAAGAATATATGTCAATCTTTAGAAGAAGTTTTTCTTCTAAAGTTTTAAAACACTATAGTGTTTCATGGATGTGTTCTCTAAATATTTTTTATAATATTATTTTCTTATAAGATGAGTCCATATTAGACCTACTCTAGTGTTTTTTGTTTTTTGTTTGTTTGTTTGTTTTTGAGATGGAGTTTCGCTCTTGTTACCCAGGCTGGAGTGCAATGGCGTGATCTCAGCTCACCGCAACTTCCACCTCCTGGTTTCGGGCAATTCTCCTGCCTCAGCCTCCCAAGTAATTGGGATTACAGGCGTGCATCACCATGACCAGCTAATTTTTTGTATTTTTAGTAGAGATGGGGTTTCACTATGTTGACCAGGATGGTCTTGATCTCTTGACCTCATGATCCACCTGCCTCGGCCTCCCAAAGTGCTGGGATTACAGGCGAGAGCCACCACACCCGGCCCCCTACTCTGGTGTTTTTAGCCTCTGTGTTCTAGATGTGGGGCCTCAGGAAAAGACAAAAAGGCAAAGTTTCTGCTCTCGGAGGTTGAGGGTAGTTGTCATGGTGTGCAAAATCTCAATAAGGATGTGACACTTCTACCTGATGTGCTTATATGTGAAGTCTCTGAAGATTGTTACATTCTTTTAAATGAATAATGTATTCAATTCCTCTGCTTTTGTATATATAAATTCTTATATATAAGTATATGGTCCTTATAGGTTCTGAAACTATAGGTTCAGGTCATGCCCATTCTCTATTTCTGTTACTATTTTTAAAACAATGATGTAGATACATTTAGCTAAAGAAAGTCAGATGACACATAGGTGCTTACAATAAAAAATAGTAGTAATTCTACCTCATCTATTGTACTGTTACCAGTGGCAAGTATTTTTAATTCTTAGCCAAGTTTCCTGGTTATTACCTCTACGTTTTTATAACATAATATGCGATGATTTTTAAAAAATTATACCCATCTCTTGACTTCCTCTTGACTAGAATATATTTAAGTTAACATTTTGAAAGTTTTAAAGTATAAAGAAAGATACTATACAGCCTTATAGAAAATAATATATTGTGATAACAATAGTGTAATAAGCATGCTTGCCTCATGGTATAATTAAAAGCCGTGACACTATATTGAGAAAATGGGGGAAAATTTTTTTTTACCAAAAAAAAGTAAAATTTCTCATTTTAAATAAAGATAGGAAGTGATATATAACTACCAAAAATTATAAAAATATTGCTTGTAAGCATTTTGGTAACCATTTCTTTTAAAATATTTGTGTGTGGAAGAATATATGTCAATCATTTGAGTTTTCCTTATGTTCAAATAAAGGATGATTTTGATTTTATTTGATTGTGGTAGGAGAATAAATCCGTGTAGTATTTTTTCTTTGGAAGCAATTGGGACTGCTTTGTAGCCTACAAAATGATTGCTTTTATAGAATTCCTTTGTGAACACAAGAAGAATGTATATATTTTCAAATTTGATAGCAGTAAATTTCTTTTAAAATAGGAAGATAGACTGATGGATTGATAGGTGGTACTGATCAAGCCTATTAATTTTGTTGTTACTATCCTATATATCCTTATTGATATTTTGCCTGCCTAAGGATAATGTAAAAATGTAAAGGCAATTTTCCTGAAATGCATTTTCTTGTTTATATGTAAATTGGCAAGTATAAAATCCATCTCACAGTGTTGTCATGAGGATTAAATAGAAAACACAAAACCACCAAATACACTGTTTTGGTAGGTAATTGTATTATTCTCCTTTTGATTAGTTAGTACTACTACTCACTCCTTTGTTCTTTAATTCCATTAATAGGCTAACATCAGGCTGATCTTATTCTGCAAGATCATTTAAAATATTGGTTTACGAGTCATGTAATTTTACGTTAAAGAATTTATAATAATTTGCAATTGTGAATCTCACTAAAACTTTTAAATCGATTTTTGAATATTGTCGATAGCATCAGATGTGCATAATTTCATACATAATCATATATTGGAGTTCAGTAAAATATTTGGACATCTTACTGACTTTTAGAGGTGGGTGCTCACAAATAAGGACAGTGCCTATAACTATAAATGTACACTGGTAACCATGTGTGAGCTATCATGCATGACTTGCTCCCTGGATTTAACCCCTCTAATTTTCATTGGTCCCCTTTCATTGAGTGCATGCTTCTTTTTTTTAATGTTCTTTCTGTTTAGTGATTTTTATGTTTTCTGTTTCAGGAAATGTTTTTAAAATGTGCTAGTTTTAGTGACATCTAATGCTGCACACTTAATGGCACTGATTTCTCATTTGCAATCAGGGTCTGACAATGTGAAGCTCAGTGATGATTTGATCTCTTGGGAACTTTTATGTTGCTTTTTTACCTGTTGGGAAAAAGTTCTATAACTAGAAGAAGCAAGAGTGAGTTCTTAGAAACCATTTATATTCATATCTTTATTCAGTATTAATATAATAACCAAAGCTGTGTATTTTGAGTAATATCAAAGTTAAGTCTGATCCATTCTAAGTGTTATTTGCTTCTTGTTTCCTGAGTGATTTGCTTTCCTTTTATAAAAAAGAAAGGTAATTGCCTGGGTAGCCTAAGCATAGTCAAGATATCAAAAGTATAAATGAACATCAGTCACAGAGCTAGGAATAAGGAAGCTCAAGGTGTATTATTTTCACTGAAAAGTCTCTCTCTCTCTATATATATAAGCAAATTGATTAAAACTTACTCATTTTAATAATAGGCTTGTTTTTTGTTTGTTTGTTTGTTTTGAGATGGAGTTTCACTCTTGTTGCCCAGGCTGGAGTGCAGTGGCGTGATCTTGGCTCACCACAACCTCCACCTCCCAGATTCAAGCCATTCTCCTACCTCAGCCTCCTGAGTAGCTGGGATTACAGACACCCGCTACCACGCCCAGCTAATTTTTGTATTTTTAGTAGAGATAGGGTTTCACTATGTTGGTCAGGTTGATCTCGAACTTCTGACCTCGCCCACCTCAGCCCCCCAAAGTGCTGGGGTTACAGGCGTGAGCCACCGTGCTTGGCCAGGCTAGTTTAAAAGTAACAAAAATGAAACTGAAAGAGAAGTATCCCAGGCAACCTCACTACTACTTCAGGGCTCTGAAAAATTCCTTGTGCTTATATACTGCTATAGTGAATAACTGCAGTCTATGAATTAGAAGGAGTTAGAGAAACAATGAAATGCTACATAACATAATGTTGCGTTTTAAAAATTTCTGTAATTTAAAAAAGTTGACACTATGAAATATAATTTGTCTTACTCCTTTTCTCTTGGAAGTTGTAGTGTTATAAGCACACTAATAAAGGACAGAGATTTTCTGAAATAAAGTCTTAAAATACAGAGAAAATTAATTTACTTGAGACACTTCGCATATATTTTGAGTTTTAATCTAAATTATAAATAATCATTGATGATTTTTATCTGTCACACTTTATTCAACGTTTTTAAGTAATTAAAGTTATTACTTTCTTAATTATTCCATGGGATAAAAAAATCTAAATTGTTTAATTATTAACTTTTTTTTTTTTGAGACAGAGTTTTGCTTTTGTTACCCAGGCTGGAGTGCAATGGCACGATCTCGGCTCGCCGAAACCTCCGCCTCCTGGCTTCAGGCAATTCTCCTGCCTCAGCCTCCTGAGTAGCCGGGATTACAGGCATGCGCCACCATGCCCAGCTAATTTTTTGTATCTTTAGTAGAGACGGGGTTTCACCATTTTGACCAGGATAGTCTCGATCTCTTGACCTCGTGATCCACCAGCCTCGGCCTCCCAAAGTGCTGGGATTACAGGCTTGAGCCACCGCGCCCGGCCTAATTATTAACTTTAAGATTAAGTTAAACATAAATAACTTTATGATTAATTAAACAAATTAAACTAAACATTTTAGTAGTAATCATTTTAATTGCCAGGGAGAATTATCATTGTTAGATATGAGTTTATTCTTTGAACTGGAAGATTTTTCTGTTGTCGTAAAACATATTAAAAAATAGAAAATGCAACTTGAATCTCCTGTTCAGTTTCTCAGTCAACTAGTTTCTTCCTATAAATATTTATGTATGTATGTATGTTCAATTTTTCCCTCTTATAAAAAGATTACCACCACTATAACTCTCTTTTAATCCTGTATCTCTCATTAGCAATCACGTTACTTCTTAAATTCTTCGCATTCAGATTTCTTGGGAAAGTTGCATAAAGCTTTCTGTATTCATCTTCCACTCAGTCTGCTAAGACTGGAAATTTATTTTTCCCTTAACCACTCCACCAAAACTGTCTTTGACAAGCTCAACAGACCTAAAAAAAAAAAAAAAAAAAAAAAAATCTGGGGGGAGGGGTCTAGTGGAGGGGTAGCATTAGGAGAAATACCTAATGTAGATGGGTGCAGCAAACCACCATGGCACAGGTATACCTATATAACAAACTTGCATGGTTCTTATATGTATCCCAGAACTTAAAGTATATATATATATAAAATCTGAGTAGCACAGTTCAGTTTGTTTATATTTATTGGAGCGACCCTTAACCCTGCTGTCTTCTTCTTCAGACACTTCTCTTGCCTTCAGTGACTGATATTTCATGATTTCCCTCTTACATTTTTTCTGGTTCCTCTGTCTCTATCTAACCCTTATATATACGTTCAATATTTTCTTTGAGAGTGTGGGTAAATTATTTTCTAAAATTTTCTCACTTCTTTTTTTTTTTTGTTTAGTTGGGGTGGTGGGTAAAATTTTTACTCCAGTTTCAACATTTAAATTTTTTGCAGGTTAATTCGGGTTTTATACATTTGTTCTTGCTATTCTGATGTTTCACTACAGTGTTTCTATATGTGAATTTCTTTTTACTTATTTCAAAATAGATTTTGCTTCCTGAATCTAAAGTCATGTCTCCTTAAATTCTGGGACATTGTAAGAAATTCTCTCTTTAAATACTGCTTGCTCTCTTCATTTTCTCTTCTCCCTGTTTTTGCAACTATTAGCTCGTTAAATTCTATCCTTCATGATTTCCCTTTATATTATTATTCTTAAATTGAGCTGCACCCGTGGCAATTTCTTCTTATCTTCCAGTTTAGTAATTCTCTCTTCAAGTGCACTAATTTGTAATTTAACTTGTCCATGTGGTTTGTAATTCCAAGACTACGGTTTTCATTTCTGAATGTCCTATTTGGTTGCTTTTCAAACTTGCCTATTTTTTCTCAGTGTGTCTTCTTACATGGTTTTTCTTTTTGTCCTTACCTTTTAAATACATTTTGACTTACCTATTTTATAATGCCTATCAGATTTCAATCTATAGCCTCTACAGATACAGATTTTTTATTTATATATTAAGATATTCTGGGTCTGACTGTTGTTAGGTCTGCTGAATTTTGCTCACCAGATTTTAATTTTTTTTTCCTAATTCTTCCTTTTTTTAAATTTGATTTTTTGTCCCTTGTGGAAATTTTCCAACGACTTTCTTGGGGTGATGCCTTCCCTGGGCACCCTGTTATACCTCTGAAATATTACTACATGGTGTGGATTTATTTTTACCTTAATTTTTCAACTTGGGATTTCTGAATTACAGAAAGTAGAGCTTGTAATTGATTATAGCCTTGTGATTATACATTGTCAAGTGGACTTTTTTCCCCACTCAGAGTCTAGGCTGAGATATCTCTTTCTACTAGGAGGAGATATTATCTAATTCACCCTTGTACTTAGAGTTTAGACTTTGAGGGTCCTAGCTTATGTTGGCATCTTTTGTAGAAATAGAAAATTATCACCTGCCCCAGGTTGACATTAAAACCCAGGCATCTAGATAGATTACAGAACCAGCTTTCTTTTACTGCCATTGGAGGCAAAACTACACATGCTCATACATAGACAATGTTATTTATTGTTCATTTACAATTCTAGTTTTTAGCACCCATTTTATTTCTAAACTCTGAAAATTTTTACTATTTGTACACATTCACCTAGATATTGAAATATTTGGTTTTTATTTTATCTAACATTCCTGATTGTCTGCCATATTGCCAGAAATATTCAATATTTTTTTCTAGCACTTTTTTCAGTCTCATTCTATATACAGTTCTTAGGTGTTCCCTTTGACTTTCTAATACTTTGTCATTTAAATAGTGGTCATTTCTAAGTCTGTCTTGCAAGCCTGTTTCACCACTTCTATCTTATACCCTATTGTAACCATTCTAAAATTCTTTCATTTTCTCAAACATTTTATATACTCTCACTTCTGGGCCTTCATGAATCTGACTCTTTCTTTGGATTATGGTAAAAGCACTGCATTCCCTCTTGTTCATGTGTTTTAACTCAAGCATATTATTTATATCAGCTTTTATAGCTCTTCCTCTGGGAAGTAATATTTAAACACCTGACGTCAGTTTGGCCACTTCTGCTGTGTACTGTCATAACACATTACACTGCCTATAAAATAACATTTATCAGATACTTATTAAAATCAATTGTATTCTAGATGTCTTTCCTAGTAAATTGTAAGCACTCTGAAACATGATAATATTTAACTTTGCATTCCCAGTGCCTAGCACTCTTTCATTCATTCACTCATTCATCCACTCTAGGTAATATATTTCTAAGGCATATAACTCTATCTGATATAAAGTTCTCCATTAAATACCCTAAACCAATAAAACTTAAGAGCAATTTTTTTCTTCCATTTTGCACATCACAGACTTCTGTTCAGAGATGTTAGGTAACTACCCAATATCACACCTTAATTGGTGACATAGCCAGGATTTGAGCCCGTGTTTACCTACCTGCAAAGCCTATGTTTTTTGTGTGTGGCATTATACATGGTATATAAAATGAGATTTTTATGTGACAGCAATGAAAAAGTGACAAAATGATGACAATATGTAGTACACTACTCTCATGTAATCTTCTCCAAAATGCATTTACTCTATTGGATCATTTGAAGTCTGTCCCATATAGGTACCAATTCTTGGAAGCCACAACTATTGTCAGTATCTAGAAGGGTAATTTATTTTCTTAGTGAATCTAGTCTGTGTGTAATTTTTTTAAAGCATCACTTTTTTGCTGGGTTCGAGTGGCTCATGCCTGTGATCCAAGCACTTTGGGAAGCCAAAACAGGCGGATCACAAGGTCAGGAGTTCAAGACCAGCCTGACCAACATGGTGAAACCCTGTTTCTACTTAAAATACAAAAATTAGCCAGGCTGGTGGTGGGCACCTGTAATCCCAGCTAGTCAGGAGGCTGAGGCAAGAGAATTGCTTAAACCTGGGAAGTGGAGGTAGCAGTAAGCCAAGATTGCACCACTGTACTCCAGCCTGGGCAACAGAACAAGACTGAGTCTCAAAAAAAAAAAAAAAAAAAGCACGACTTTTTATAACAACATTTAATTATATACCTTAGGGGAGATAAAAATTAGAATTGGAGTTTAAATCTTAGACGTAAACTACAGAATGAAGAATTAAATTTTTAATTATTTCCCAAATCTTTCTAAGCTATAAATACTCTTTTTAAAGTATTAGTATAATCAGCATGGTATAGTTAAAAAAAGATTGTATTTTGGCATCAATCAGAGCGTTGTATCAAATTTTACTGCCACTTTCTGTTTATGTGATATGGCCTTAGGCAAGTTATACTATTTTCTTCTGCAAATTGGTATCAGGGATAACAATGGCAGGGATATTGTAAAGAGTATTGGTAATACATATGCAACTAACCTAGTATCATATATTCACTAAATAATAAGTAATGTGATTATTATTGTCTCTTTCAAGTGAAGATAACACTTTCCTAACCCTGGACTCCTACAATATTCTTATCTTGTCATTAATTTTAACTTGAATCTTCTATGCACTTTCCACATTGTGAAGGTTAAATTTGTCTATACAGAACGTGTGTTCATGATCTCAAACAAACCTATGACAACTGTGTTTTGAGACTTCCTTAACAAATTACTTTAAAATATTATTTTGGGGCAAGGAGGAGGAATAAGTAGGAAAATTCCTAGGTTAGAGACAGGAAAGAAGCCTAAATTAGATTTAAAATCTACCTCCCTGGGGAACATTCCTCTATGCTTTGTATACTAGATAAATATAAGTACCATACCAATCATGATTATCCTTGAGAGAAAGACAATTGTAGCCATTTACATAGTAGCTTACATATAACCTGACAATAAATTTTAAGTGAAACATATAATAGGTAAATGGAGCATACTACCTGTAATAACAGAAGATTTTTAACAGTCAATTAATCCATATTAAATATTCTATGAGTTTGAAGTATCTACAGAGATAAAATAAAATATAGTTTTCTTTTCCTCTCTATAATTGTAACACAATGAAATATAAGCCACAGAGTTAATCAGGTAATTCTTGCCAGTGTCCCGCGATTTGTATCTAAAGTCAAAGAATTTTAATGCAAAATCAACAAAGAAATATTGTGTGTAATATTTAAATCTTTGTCAAATATAAGAAATCAAAATGACATTTTAACAGAGCAAATATCCAGAACTAAACTGATATATTCAGATGTTATTTTCAACCTTTGAATTAACACTAATATGAAAGAATAGAAAAAATGTTAAAATTAAAAGATTTTTAAAGCACAATAGTAAATTATTGTGATTTATTATGATGCTGTGATAACCCCAGGAGTTATTCAAGTGGTGAGCCCTACTTCTTGCTCCATTAAATGTTTTCAGGGTATCATGCATTTCTGGATGACATCTCTTCTGACTTCTTTTTTTTATTTTTTTGAGACGGAGTTTTTCGCTCTTGTTACCCAGGCTGGAGTGCAATGGCGTGATCTCAGCTCACCGCAACCTCCGCCTCCTGGGTTCAGGCAATTCTCCTGCCTCAGCCTCCCGAGTAGCTGGGATTACAGGCACGCGCCACCATGCCCAGCTAATTTTGTATCTTTAGTAGAGACGGGGTTTCACTATTTTGACCAGGATGGTCTTGATCTCTTGACCTCGTGATCCACCCGCCTCGGCCTCCCAAATTGCTGGGATTACAGGCTTGAGCCACCGCGCCCAGCCCTCTTCTGACTTCTTAATCTCTAGGACTTATGGGACCCAAGAGATAAGAGTATATGAAACCAGACAGGCTGAGTGATTTACTCAGTCACTCTATTTTCAGAATGAAACATTAATAACTTTACTCCTGTACATGTCTCTTTTCAATACCAACTTTATTCTCTTTAGTGATTTGCCTTCAGCCTTATTCTAGTTCCCATTGTTTTTATCTACAGTAGTTTTTCTCCATAAGCTAAGTTGGACTATAAGGTTGATGAGAGATGATGTAACTAGCATTTTAAAAATTAATCATATATGATATATAATTGTTTAGGCACATGTGTACATTCTATGTGTTTATATTTTATTCAGTGTGGGCAGAAGATGAATGTCTCTCATTTTCTTAGAGGTTGATGTACTGGATATGAGATTTTTTAATTTAGTTTGAGAAATTTTTTATCTTTTGAGAGCTAATTTTCACTTTACTTTTTACTGTTTTTTAGTATTAAAATCTAACAGTTGAAAATAATTTTCAAATTTTCACAAAGAATTTCCTAACCAATAAAGTATCATCAAGTTTCAGAAATTTTCAGATGCTTAGGATGATTTATTTTTTCTTAGCAAAACTTGGAGTATAGATTAATATGCTCCAAAGTTCATAGAAGAGAGATAAAAAATTCAAATTTACTTATAAGCCAAAAAAGATGTAATGTTATTTTTAAAGATTAGATCTCATATTTGAGTCCATATTTTATCATTTACTCATTTGACCCAAAGCTTGATTGATCCTTTGTTTAAATCCCCTGATTCTTGCCTACATTACATCTTCTACACTATCGTGTATCGACTAAACAGTTGACTCTCTAAGGAAAAATGCATATTTTGGACAACTTCCGTGTTGATTCTTGAAACATAAACACTAAGTTCTCGCTATCTTGTTAGGTAACAAACAGAATATACTTATGAAGGAATGGCTGGTATGGACAAAATCTTGTTAACTGAATTCTAAAATAGTGGAAGTATTTAGAGACACATTTCTGATAAACACAAGAATGTACTCTTTTGCATAATGAAACAATGTATGAGAAATGTAAACCTTTATGCTTAATATATGCTAACAATATAAGGAGAGTAAAGTAACAGTTTAGGTACATTTATGGATGTTAAGGGAAAAGGGGATAGGAAATTGGTAATAGAGTATGATTGAAAGAGTGCTGGATGG
The DNA here is from genome assembly GCF_049354715.1 of Callithrix jacchus. Taxonomy (NCBI): domain Eukaryota; kingdom Metazoa; phylum Chordata; class Mammalia; order Primates; family Cebidae; genus Callithrix; species Callithrix jacchus. The sequence goes on along the minus strand of NC_133507.1, from coordinate 23,232,988 downwards.
GGAGCTTCATGAACTGAATTCTAGGACTTGTTTTTTCCTTAAGGAGATATATGTATCATTAGAAAAGTCTAATTTCTCTGAGTTTCAATTGCCTTACAGTTAAAATGATTGGACATAATTTGTCCATTTTTAAGCAGACTAATATATTTTTATTGTTTATATATTTTTTTGAAAATGAAAGTGCTCAAAACTACAAAATTGAAATGATTGATTAATAAGTAATATGTGAATGGATTTGGCTGAAGGAGTTTGAGCAGCCAAAGTACAGCCTGTTCAGCCATCAGCTATTCTTGGCAACCCTGAGGCAATGCAGAGAATACAATTTGAAAGTATTTACAAATATTCTCTTCACTGCCTTTTATCAAATATACTTTATGATTCAATGTCAATTGTCTTAAATGGAAACAGAAATATTTTTGTCACAAAATGTAATTGGCTTCCTCTGTCAGAGGGACAAGTAAAGAATATGAACCACAGATCTATTTCAGTATATCCATTTTTTCTGTTTTTATAAAATTAAACTGATAGTTTCTTATTTCTTCTTTTTCTTTTTAAAGATCTATTAAATGAGCTCTTGTGTGTGAAGATTTGTGATGCTATTTATATTCTCCTGAGAGCTTAAAGGTCTGGTACTGAGCAACTTGAATAAACTCCAGGTGAATATATTTCACCATATATGAATTGAAGAAAATAAAATTTATCTCCTGGGACATAAGAGTAAGCAATTCGAAATTTCTTGGATAAACTATTCAGCAATTATATTTTTCTCTGGTTACTATTACCCCTATAGTTTGGCCATTCACTTGGGTTATCAGATTTTATTATGACAACATTGTCTTTTGGATTTATTGGTACTTCAAGTTGGCTAACAAAATCTCTTGCAAACTTTTTCTATGCTAATTCTGTGACTTTTTGTTATAATTATCTAAAGGTTAGTAAGGGGGGGTCTCTTGATTTGTATAAAATTCATCTTGAAATCTGTATCTTTACTATTTTTTTCAGTTTTTTTAATAGACTAAAATTTTGTACTTTTTTTTCTTTGTAACTTCATGATATTGACTTACCTAACTGATTTTATTGCATTTATGTTTTGTTTAACTTTCACCTTATAATGTTAACATCTTTCAGAGGCAGAGTGAGATCTGACTTTCCTTCTTTGGCTCTCTGAATTCAGAAAAGGTCTTCCTCTATTAAAGCATAAACACATTACTTTGCATCTCCAGAGTGTATAGCTTCATTAGTCGTTATCTACTGAATGAAGGTTGTGTCCCTTGGTATATGGAGTTGACATCTATTCATTTTTCTAGTATATAATGAATCCAAATGATCCTCCATCAAATAATTCTGCTAGGCTTTCAGTCACTGGAAAGTACTCATCTAAAAGATATTTAAAGTATGTGTCCTCAAGAAGTTATAGTCACTGTATTTGTTTATCTGCCATTTCCTCCGTGTCTTTGTAGAGAACAGGGAAAGAATTCTGATCACATTAGCAAATGATATAAATTAAGTCATGCACAGTCAATAACATGTTTTCTTTTGGACATTTTTATATCTTTCACAGAATTCCCAACTTGTGAGCCACTAACACAATTTGTATGCAAAAGTGGAAGATGCATTAGCAGCAAATGGCACTGTGACTCTGGCAAGTACCAAATGCTCACTGTATAGCACTGATTTGACTGGGAGCCTGGAAGTCTGGACTGCCTGGCTTTCTTCAGAGGTAGTTTGTAGGGGAAGCTTCCAGAGCCAAGAAAAATGGCTAAGACAAGTGGTTAGCAGGCAGCTGGCACATCACTGTGAATTATCATTAAAGAAAATGGAGCTCAGTATTTGCCCCATGACTCTATGATAGAGATTTGCTTTTCAAATGTTATGTTGGATATAGTCTAAGTCTACAAACATGTAGTACAGTGAACAATTGAGGAAATAGCCTGGACAGTTAAGGTTCCCTAAAGCACTTCTCCTCAGGAGGGCTTATACATTAGTATGGAATTTTCCAGATTGTCTCAAGTCTGTCAATTTCCTCTTATGTTCATATGGTATTTTTTATTATACTAAATTATATTACTATGTTAAATTATGCCAAATACAGGTAAATGAATCATATAAGAATCAATGCATTCCCAGTCATTTAATCTGATCTACTTTTACTTCGCATTTATCTTCCCTCCCTCCTGAAAAGGTTGTTAATAAAGAATATAAATGATTTTTAATGATACTGTACAATAGTTTCCAAGTATAAATATATACAGAGGAGCCAAGGGAGGAGGGGTACACAGTGGGTTCTCATGGTGGAGAATTGGGGAAAAAAGGAGGATATTAAAGATAGAATTATAAACTCTGGGGCATAAGAATTATGGGGCATAAGTAATAATCTGGGGCATAAGTAATAATCTTTTATAATGATTATGTTATTGATTATATAATTTCATGAAATTCGTACCGTCACAATTGCCTCCTTGTTTCATGGTGCATAGATGCATTCAGTCAATGGTTAGTTATTTCTGTGTGAAAAAAGAAATTAAACTTCAAAATTCAAAGTCAAGGATTTTTTCTCTCAGTTTAGCAGTTGATATTAAATCAGAGGAGAAGCAATGTGATGATGAAAATAATTCATCCACTGTTTATGAGAAATGTTGTTCCACTGATTGAATTATCATTCATTTTTCAAAAACAAAACAAACTTTATATAGAAAAAAAAATGGACTGCATCCTGTGGCTCACATCTGTAATCTCAGCATTTTGGGAGGCCGAGGCAGGTGGATTGCTAGAGGCCAAGAGTTTGATATCAGCCTGGCCAGCACATGCCAAAACCCTGTCTCTACTAAAAAAATACAAAACAAAGTAGTCAGGCATGGTGGCATGTGTCTGCGTTCCCAGTTGCTTGGGAGGATAAGGCGGGAGAATCGCTTGAGCTCCAGGAGGTGAAGGTTGCAGTGAGTCGAGATTTTGTCTCTGCACTCCAGGCTGGGTGACAGGGCAAGACTCTGCCCCCACCCCCCCCCCAAAAAAAGTGAGATTGTAAGAAAAATGTTCTCTGTGGATCAGGTTTCATGGCCTCATGTTGCTGTTTCTTTCCAGATGACGACTGTGGGGACAGGAGTGATGAGGTGGGCTGTGGTCACTCTTGCTTTGATAATCAGTTCAGATGTTCCAGTGGTAGATGCATCCCAGGCCATTGGGCCTGTGATGGTGACAATGACTGTGGTGACTTCAGTGATGAAGCACAAATCAATTGTCCCAAAGAAGGTTAGTAATTTTGTAAGTTAATGAAATCTCATTTTAAAAGTTGGTATATAATAATACCTAGAATATTACAGAGAGAATATTATATAACAAATTTTTACCTAATAAGGCAAAAATATACATGTGGAACTGTGTACAATCATTTGCTATCTCTTTACTTTCCCTCTTTTCTTTTTTCCTTTGGTTTCTCACCTCAGTACCTCCTTATTCCTTCTTTCCTTCTGTGGTCTTTGTTTTCTACATTTACTTGATGCTTTACTTACTACTCTTTATATCATCTAAACCCTAAAGCCATTTCAACAGGGAAAAAGAAAAAAACAAGAAAGGAATAATTTTACTTTTATTTCATACAAAATTTGTTTACATGAAGTTTGAAATAATCCCTGATTAAATGGGGATGTATTTCCAGCTGATTGACTTTCTAGAGTACAAGCTAAGAAAGGAAGGAGATCATGACCGTGGCTCTCAGCATATCCATGGGGATAATAACCCTGTCATTTGCATGGCATATTTTGCAAAATTTGACCATTCATAGAGCATATTAATAATTTAAAAGTAATGTTGGAAATATCACAGAAAAAATCATTAGACTGTCAAGCAGTCATGCAATCAGTACCATTTTAACAGAAATTTTTCTCGGCTAAGAACTGCATGATATTATTTATTCTTTCATTTATCTCACAAATATTGATTGAGGACTAAAGAATAAATAAAAGGATGAAAACTATGGCACCTGCTCAGTTTAAATATCAGTGCAAACAAACAAGCAACAAAGTATTTAATGAGGAGCGGTAAGGAAATCATGTACTCTCTGAACATAAGAAAGCATTTTCAAAGTGTTTTACACTGAGATATGATTGTCTTCTGCAATATTTGTCAACTAATAGTTTCTAAATTGTTTTCTCTCATATGGATTCCTTTTGTCTTTTGTTTCCCCTCTCTCTCTTTAAACTATAATTTCCTGAAACAGTGGTTATTAAATTATCTATATAATACTAGATTCTCTAAGAAGCAGCCCAGCTGTTTTGTGGATTCTCCAAGTGATGTATTAAAAGACATTTTGTTTGATTTTTTATTTTACCTGGATAACCTGGATTACATGAGTCATAGCAGTGATCCAAATATGGCTACACAACGACCGATAGAGCATGAGACAATGAAACACAGGTTCTCATGGCTAGTGGTCTTGACACGATTCATGTCTTTCCCTGGCGGTGGACATAGTAGAAATTATAATGAAAACAGAAATGAAGAACTTATTTGTGACATCTTATAAGATTTAACATGAGCATATTTGAAGTGAATTTTGTTTCAAAAACAGAAGAATGAACTATCGATAAAGCTATCATTTAATATTATCCCTCATTCTCCATTATGTAATAAGTTCAAGTCCTCACTCTCCTCTCTTTATCTCATTATTGCGTTAATTTCTCTATATATTTAGTCGTTCCCTAAGTATATATGAGCTGGAACTTTTTGCATATTATTAATACTGACTGAAAAAGGAAAAAGCGTATGTAAAGTTTTTTCCCCCTTTTTTGGCTAATATTTGAGACATTCATCTAGCAGTGGTTGACATTCCATCACTACATAACACTTTAAATGTAAACTGCATTCTTCTTCCTCACAGATGTCTTCAAAGGCTCCTCATGGGGTGTGCGTCTGTGGTCTGCTAACTCTGCCCCACACGTGCTGTGAAAGATAAATTGCCCTAAAGTTAATTTATTGTCATCTCAGATGTGAGATCACATCTCTCTCTTGTATGTATGTTTATCACTAAGTTAAAACAATCATTATATATGAAATTTTTAAAAGATTGCTTTTCCCTCATGAATGTCCAGATTTAGTGGCACACCCTTTTGTAGGCTCTGTGGATAGTATCTCAGGTAGCATTATTATAGAAGCAGTGGCTATTTAATGTTAATGCCCTTCTTATTTAGAGCATCTCAATTTCACTAATAGATTGCCATAAAGGATATACTGTCATTTTGAATGCCAGGTATTCCTTATATGATTATGGAAATGATCCAGTTAGTCTACATGACTCCTTGACATGTTTCAAGCAAAGAATGAGGAAAATTCTTGACCTAATTTATATTGATCAGATTATACATTTTACTAGGATTCCCTAATCAAATATTCTACATGCTGAATACAAGGTGGAGGAATTGAGTCAAGTTAGCATTCTGGTATGACTTTGGTAAAAGACAGTTCAAAAGATTTCAAGCGGAACTTAAATATTTATATTCATTATTATTTTGATTGTATATTCTAGTATAGAAGTTGTAAAATGATGACACAGATTGTTAAAGCTGATCGGCAAAGTCATTTGCACATGTAGGATTTGTGAGCCATTGCCAAGGTAAAGTAGAAATTCACTTCAATTGGTCGTATAACTCAGTCCCCAAACCTGCTGTGGAAGAAAGACCAGGGGATTCTGGCTTGAGTTTCAAGACTGGCTGTCAAAACTGATAAAATCCACCATATAATTGTTTAGCACTTTGCTTTACACTGCCTGGGTAAGCAGAGCATATGGTGCAATTTCTCTCAACACAATTGTTTTCAAAAAGGTAGGAATATTCATAAATTAACTTTTAATACTAAAGGAGGAAGAGAAACTGGAAAATGGAACATTCCATATATAATCTTCATTTCAGAAAATTTCTGAATTTAAGGTCAATATGTATTCTCTCTAAAATCATTTTCAAAAGAATTATTTTGTCAAATTTTATTTTTCATAATAGATTCAGGGGGTACTTTTGTAGGTTTATTATAAAACTATTTCTTGATTCAGGTGTTGTGCTATGAACTTTCCTCTTAAGACTACTGTTGTCAAATCTCAGAGGTTTTAGTATGCTGTATCTCTATTTTCATTTATTTCAAATAATTTTTAAAATATCTGCCTTCACTTTGTTGTTTACAAGTAAGTCATTTAGAAGCAAGTTGCTTAGTTTCCATGTAATTGTGTGGTTTGGAGAGGTCCTCTGGCTACTGATTTCTCTTTTGATTCCACTATAGTTTTAGAACATTCTTGGTATGATTTTGATTTTATAAAAATTTATTGAGACTTGCTTGTGGTTGAACTTAGATTATGTTCAAGTGCAGATGAGAAGACTATATATTTTGGTGGTTGAGTGGAGTATTCAGTAGATGCCTATTAAATCTAATTGGTTGAATGCTGAATTTAATTGAGTAACACAATTTATTTGTTAGTACTCTGCCTCCACAATCTGTCTAATGCCATCAGTGGAGCATTGACTTTCCCACTATTATTGGGTAGCTGCCTAAGACTTTTCTTACATCTAGAAGTAATTGTTTTATGAATCTAGGTGCACTAATGTTGGTTGCATATATATTTAGGAAAGTTAGTATTTTTGTTGCATCAAACTCTTTATCATTATTTAGTTTCCTTCCTTGCCCTTTTTTTACCATTGTTGGTTTAAAGTCTATTTTACCTGATATAAGAATAGCAACCCCCTGCTCTTTTTTGTTTTCCATTTGTGTGATAGATCTTTCTCCATCCCTTAACTTTGTACCTATATGTCTCATTATATGGGAGATGGGTCTATTGAAGGCAATAGAAAATTGGTTCTTGTCTTGTTTTAAATTCAATTTGTCCCTCTGTCTTTTAAGTGAAGCATGTGGACTATTTACATTAGTTAATATTGATAAAGAGATTTTGTTTCTATCATGGTGCTGTTAGCAGTTTGCTTTGTACTCTTGACAGTGTAGTTGCTTTATAGGCTTTGTGGGCTATATGTACATGTGTTTTTGTTGAAGCAAGTATTATTTTATTTTCATGTTTAGAACTCCCTTACACATCTCTTATAAGACCAGACCAGTAATAGTGAATTCCCTTAGCTATTGCTTCTCTTGAAAAAAAAAAATTATTTCTCCCTCATTTATGCAGCTCCGTTTGTCAGGATATGAAATTCTCTCTTGGTGTTTCTTTCTTTTTTTTTTCTTTTTCTTTTTTTTTTTTTTTTTTTTTTTTTTGATATGGAGTTTCGTTCTTGTTACCCAGGCTGGAGTGCAATGGTGCGATCTCGACTCACTGCAACCTCCGCCTCCTGGGTTCAGGCAATTCTCCTGCCTCAGCCTCCTGAGTAGCTGGGATTACAGGCACGCGCCACCGTGCCCAGCTAATTTTTTTGTATTTTTAGTAGAGACGGGTTTCACCACGTTGACCAGGATGGTCTCGATCTCTTGACCTCGTGATCCACCTGCCTCGGCCTCCCAAAGTGCTGGGATTATAGGCGTGAGCCACCGCGCCCGGCCTGGTGTTTCTTTTAAGAATATTAAAAATAGGCCGGGCGCGGTGGCTCAAGCCTGTAATCCCAGCACTTTGGGAGGCCGAGGCGGGTGGATCACGAGGTCAGCAGATCGGGACCATCCTGGTCAACATGGTGAAACCCCGTCTCTACTAAAAATACAAAAAAAAAAATTAGCTGGGCACGGTGGTGCGTGCCTGTAATCCCAGCTACTTGGGAGGCTGAGGCAAGAGAATTGCCTGAACCCAGGAGGCGGAGGTTGCGGTGAGCCGAGATTGTGCCATTGCACACCAGCCTGGGTAACAAGAGCGAAACTCCGTCTCAAAAAAAAAAAAAAAAAAAAAAGAATATTAAAAATAGGCTCGTAGTCTCTGTTGGCTTATAAGGTTTCTGCAGAGAAGTTCAACATTTGTCTGATAGGATTCACTTTGTAGGTGATATGACTTTGGTCTCTAGCTGCCTTTAAGATTTTTCTTTTTCATGTTGACCGTGGAAAGTCTAATGACGATGTGTTTTGAAGATGATCTTGTATATATCTCACAGGAGTTCTCTGAATTTCTGTATCTGTATGTTGACCTCTCATAAGATGGGGAAACTTTTCATGGACTATATCTTCAAATATGTTTTCCAAGATACAAAATCTCTCTTCATCTATCTCTGGAATGCCAGTGAGCTATGTGTTTGATCAATTTGCATGATCCCCTATTTCTCAGAGGCTTTGTTCTTTGTTTTAAATTATTTTTTCTTTATTTTTATGTGACTGAGTTGATTCAAAAAATTGGCCATCAAGCTTTGAAATTCTTTCCTCTTCTTGATCTAGTCTGTTGTTAAGGCTTCCAATTATATTTTGAAATTTCTGTCATAAAATTTTCAATTTATAAAAGCTCAGTTTGATTCTTTCTTAATATAGCTATGTCATCTTTCAAATCTTAAATCATTATTCTGGTTTCACTGGATTGGATTTTAACTTTGTTTCGGATCTCATTGAGTTTCCTTCCCATCCAGTTTCTGAATTCCATGTCTATTAATTTGGACATTGCCATTTATAGCTAGAAAATTAGTGTGTTCCTTTGGAGATGACAAAACACTGTCATTTTGAATTGCTAGAGTTCTTGAACAGATTCCTTGTCATCTGAGGGAGCTGGTGCTTTTTTTTCTTTGTGAATTTGCTGTCATTTGAATGGGAGTTTTTGTTTTTATATTCTTTTTCCCCTTGAAAGTTTAACTTACATGTATGTTGTGTATAGTAAATCGGCTTCATTTGTGGGTGCTTTCAGAAGGCCAACACTCTGTATGAATTACTTGGTTGTAAACAGGTTCCCATGGTAGGTTTCACTGGTGTTGCACGTTGAAGCAATATATTTTTGTTTTGTGGTGTAATTCAGGCTCAATCCAGTAGATAGTACATAAGAATATGGACTGACAGATAGACTTTTGCATAGTTGCTCTCGTGTCTTTTGTATTTCAGTGAATACACAGTTATGCTCCCTTCCTTAGGCCTGGATTGGTTTCTGGCGGCCAGCCCTGTCACTCTGTAACTTTAAACAGGTCTTCCAACTTCCTCCTCCTTCATCCGCGCTACTTGTGTTGCTTCTATTGCCTTTCAATATTTTCTCTCAAGAGATCTCTTCGAAGTATGATAGTTTACTCAATATTTTGTTTCCTCTCCATGAAAGAAGTGTTTCTTGGCTGGGTCTAGTCAGATGTCTTGTTCCCCTCCTTACCTTTTTCTTCAAATAGGATTTCTATAGTGATGATCAAATAGAATTTCTATAGTGATGATTTTTCATCATCAGTATGGTTAATACATGGGAAAGTGTAAATGAATAGTCTCTCCTAGATTAATTTATACCCACTTTTTTCTCTTAATGTTATGCTGTTACTTCTTCTCATTTTCAAACTTCTTATAGGCAAAGAAGATATATCTTCAGAAAACACTATGTTTCAAATATGTGAAAAAAAGCTCAACATCACTAATGACTACAGAAATACAAATCAAAGCCAAAATGAGATGCCATCTCATGCCAGTCAAAACGGTGATTATTTAAAAAGTCAAGAAACAGATCCTAACAAGGCTGTGGAGAAGTAGGAATATTTTTACACCGTTGTTGGTAGGAATGTAAATTAGTTCAACCATAGTGGAAGACAGTGAGATGATTCCTCAAAGACCTGGAACCAGAAATACGATTTGACCCTGCGATTCCATTACTGAGTATATACCCAAAGAATTATAAATCATTCTATTATAAAGGTACATATACATGTATGTTTATTGCAGCACTATTCACAATAGCAAAGACATGAAATCAATCCAAATGCCCATCAGTGATAGACTGAGTGAACAGTCTGTCTAAATGAAAAAATAAGTAAGGCTGGATTTTTACAGAATTTAGTATGAGGAAACTTCCTCTAGAGCTCAGGTCTGACCGTTTATATTTACATATTACAAGGTTGTTGTGAAAAGGTGGATTTACCTGTGAGGACATAAAGAATAAAGTTATTGTGAAACTTCAGTCTTTTGTTATCAGTCTTCAACTCTGGCCAGAATAGTAAAATAAGGAGAGTCTGGATATACATCAAATCTATAAAATACAAAATATATAAAATTTTAATCTCATCTCATTGTTGACAGTTTAATTCATTTGAATTATATAGACTGCCGCTACAATTTTTTGGGAAATTTTAATTATATTTCACCTACAAAAAAAGCCATTTTCCGAAATAAACCTGTACAAATTGTTCAGTATCTTTAGAGAGCTATTTCTTCAGGTAAATTTCTATTCAGATTATAACAATTTACACCAAATAGGCTGGGCATCATGGCTCATCCCTGTAATTCCAGCACTTTGGGTAACTGAAGCAGGTAGATCACTTGAGGTCAGGAGCTCAAGACCAGCATGGCCAACATGGTGAATTCCTGACTTTACCAAAAAAATGCAAAAATTAGCTGGGCAGAGTGGCATACCTATAGTCCCAGCTACTCTAGAGGCTGAGGTACAAGAATCACTTGAACCTGGGAGGTAAAAGTTGCAGTGAGCTGAAATTGCACCACTGCACTCCAGCCTGGGTGACAGATTGAGACCCTGTCTCAAAAATAAATAAATAAATAAATAAATAAATAAAATTACACCAAATAATTCAGCACGTACTCAGTGAAAAATGAAACGTGTTTTTGCTAAAAAAGATTTTATGCAAACTTTCTAATTGCACCTAAAAGTAACTCAAATATTCCTTAAAAGTTTGGCTTTTTTTATTTTATTTTTTCTTATTATTTTTGTTATTGCACTTTAGGTTTGGGGTACATGTGAAGAACATGCAAGATAGTTGCATAGGTACACACGTGGCAGTGTGATTTGCTGCCTTCCTCCCCTTCACCTATATCTGGCATTTCTCTCCATGCTATCTCTCCCCAACTCCGCCCCCCCCACATTTTCTTATTTTAAAGGGACATCTGACCCTGGTTTATTGTCATTGTTCTTTAATACCTTCATTTTGACTATCTGAAAAGGGAATATTTACTGCCTGCTGGACTAAGTGAACACTCTGAGTAATGCTGGGTCATATGTGACCTCTTTTTACATAGTAAATACATTCTAAATGCAAATATAAAATTAAGTATGTATTGACCTATTATTTTAATTTATTATAAATAATATTTAACAAATTCCTAAATCCACTTGGCAGCTAATTGTGTAATATTATTAATATATATGCTCTCACATGCTTTTATTCTTCTGTTTTAACTGTTTTTTTTTTTTTTTTTTTTTTTGCTTCTGCTTTGGAAACTTCTCCTTCTCCTTTGGCTTTTTCTTCATGTATTCATTTGTTCATTCATTCATTTTCCTCACTAATTTCTTGTTCCCAAATCTAAGAAGAAAACTAGAATACTATGATTTTGTGTTTGTACTTTTATGGGATATTTGATACTGTGAATGCACAGTAAATAATTGTTGACTAAAATAATATATTTCTTGGACACAAAATTTTATTAGACTCTCAGAATCCATCCCTTGTTTGTTCTGTCTTATATAAGTAGAACTTTTTTCTCTTTTCTTATCCTAACCCCAGATCATGGAGTTTATTGCCATGATAATATATAAGGCTAATTATATCAATCAAGTCATGTGCATTTCCTAGTACAATGTAATCATTTTCATTTATTCAATAAATACTGGAAATTTTAGCACAGGATTCAATAATATGAAACTGAAAGGCTGTCTTCCCTATCTTTGCTGTTGTTTATTTCTTTTTTGGGACATCTTTACCCATTAAATAATAAATTTCAGAAAGATAGAAAACATTTAAAATCTTTCTGTAACTATTATTTAGCTATAAGTGCCTGTGAGAAGATATTATCGGTGATAATATGGGGGAAGAAAAGGAGTTACTGTATGTTAGTGGCCCGATACCAATAATTGTCAGACATTTTATATTTGTTACTTCATTTAATCTTCGCAGTAAGTACTATTCAGAGAGGTTTAGATACTTTCCCATGATTATACAGCTGAAGTTCCAAAGACTGACTGTTCTTTATTCCTACATCCAGTCATCTGTTTTTGTAGTTGTGGAATATAATCTCTTTTTCCACTAACTTTCTGTGAATTAACATTTAAATGAACCCCCAGTAGGTGCTACGATGCTCTCAATTGCATATTCAGTTTCAATTAAAGATGACAAAAGAAAGGCATTTCTACTTACTATAGATCACTGAAATAAAATTTCACAAAGGGCACTGGAAGGGATCTAGGTCCTTACATTAAATAGTTAGAATAAGTCTGTCTGTCTTTCTTTTTTGTTTTTGTTCTTTTTTACTTTTCACAATTCATGTTAATAAAATAGATTCTAGGACGTTTTCATTGCAATAGTTGTGGACATTCTCATACTATTTTTTTCAGTACACACAGAGACCGTATTTGCCTTTCTTAAAAGGTTTATCTCATACATTAAAAATTAGGAAGCTGAAAGAAAATCAAGATCATTTAGTTCTATTATTTTATTGTGTACATGAGGAAAAGGTCTCAGCAAGCTAAAACCTTATCCTTCTGAGTATGTAGTAGCAACCAAAACATTTATGCTGCTTCCTGGAAGGAGCTGATGGCATCCTGTGTTTGAGATGTTGATTGAGACAATGACTTTTGAATCATAAGGACATTTATAGGGGAGATTCTCGCTTCAAACAATTACGCTATGTTATTTGTGGAAAACCAAGGTAGTTCTGACAATACTTATACCAAAAAAGAACCAATATTTTATCAAGTGAGGAACCAATGTTTTATCAATACTGCTTTGCATCCACTCAAAGCAGTACAGCTATCAAAACTTGATTTTTAACTGAAAACTGAGATTACGTATTTAAGCATAGAAAGAATGTAAATTAAAATAAATATGTTTTGACTTTCAATCTATATCATACCCTAGCTCAGCTAAACAATCATCTTTAGCATCAGAATTTAATCCTTATCATATAGGAAACAAGAAACCAATAAATACTATACACAAATACAAATAGTGTCTTAGTCATCACTTCTGTTTCTTTCATGAGAACATTTTAATTGTGCTAAAATACACATAACACAAAATTTAACATCTTAAAGATTTTAAGTGCATTCATATTGTTGTACAAGCGTCAACACCCATTCTTATCTAGAACTCTTGTCATCTGGCAAAACTGTAATTCTACCCATTAAACAATAATTACCTGTTCTTCCTTCTCTCTAGTCCCAGGAAACCACCATTCTACTTTTTGTGTCTATGCTTTTTATAACTCTAAGTATCTAATATATGTGGAATCTTACAGTATTTGTTTTGATTTGTGACTGATTTATTTTACTCAGCATAATGTCACCAAGTTTCTTCCATATTATAGCATATGTCCGTATTTTCTTCCTTTATTAAGTCTTGAATAATCAGAAGGGACTTCTATCATTTTACCATTTGTTTCTTATATACCCTTTAGTACTTTTGATTCCTCAATTCCTGCCCTTTTTATGTTTAGTTCACATTTTGTGATGAAGTGTTTAAATTTCTTTCTTATTTGCTTTTGTGTATATACTATACCTATTATCTTTGCGGTTATCATGGAATTACACTTAACATCCTAATGTTATAACACTCTAATTTGTATTTATAGCAGTATAACTTCAATAACACACAAAAACTCTGCTTCTTTACATCTCTGTCTCTACTCCTTTCAGTTACTGATGTCACAAAAACCACATCCTTATATTAGATAGGTGCAAAAGTAATTGCGGTTCTTATCTTTGCTTTTAATGGCAAAAACCGCAATTACTTTTGTACCAACCTAATACATTATGTGTCTGAAACATAAACTAATATATATATATTTAAATGCAATAGTTTGTAGAAAACAAAATTTGAGTTGCAAACAAAAGTTACAATACTACTAGCTTTTAGAATAGTTTTTTTTTTTCTAAGTTTGTCTTTGACATCTCGTAGGAAACAAGAAGTATGGTACAAGCCACTGTTAAAATAATCGTAGACATTGTAATTGCCCACATATTTACCATTCTTGTGATTTGTATTCCTTTATACGCCTTCAGATTACTCTCTATTATCCTTTTATTTCACCACAGAACTCCCGTGAGCATTTCCTGCAGGGAAGATCTCATCTGGGAAGGTTTTAATTTTGCCCTTGATTTTGAAAGTCAGTTTTGCCAGATATAGGATTCTTCGATGACAGGATTTTGTTTCTTTTCCTTTTTATTTATTTATTTTTGTTTGAGATGGAGTCTCCCTCTGTCACCCAGGTTGGAGTGCAGTGGCACAATCTCAGCTCAACCTCCACATTCCAGGTTCAAGCAATTCTACTGCCTCAGCCTCCCAAGTAGCTGGGAATACACCCAGTTACTTGATTGTACACCAACAAGCCTGGCTAATTTGTATTGTATTTTTAGTAGAGAAAAAGTTTCTACATGTTGACCAGGCTGGTCTCAAACTCCTGACCTCAAGTGATCTGCCCACCTCTACCTCTCAAAGTGCCAGGATTACAGGAGTGAGCTATCATGCCCAGGCAGGTTTTTTCTTTTGACACTTTGAATTTACACACACACACATGCGCACACACACGTGCGCACACACACATATAATCAGTCTGGGCTTATATACATATATATAGATAGATAGATATACATATGTATATGTGTGTTGTGTATATATACACTTAACATATCACACATGTATCTATATATATATGTGTATATACATACATCAGCAGATCTGTCACCAGAAACTTGTATATACATATCAGCCCACACTGCCATCCAAGTTTCTAATGAGAAATCTGCTGATAATCTTAATGAGAAGCTTTTGTATGTGATAAGTATCCTCTCTCTTGCCACTTTCAAGATTTTTTCTTTTTCATTAGTTAGTTTGCTGATAATGTGTCTCGATATGGATTTCTTTGAGGTCATCCTACTTGGGGATGGTTGAGCTTCTTGGATGTATTTATTTATTATTTTGTAAACTTTAAAGTTTTCTTTAAATATTCTCTCCACCTTCCCTCCTCTTCTGGAAAATTTATATATTGCTCTACTTCATTGTATCCTGTAAGTCTTTATGCTGTGTTCAATTTTCTTTGACTTTTTTCTCTCTTTCCCACAGATCCGTAAGTTCCATTGTCCTGTCTTCAAGTTTGACTGATTTTTCTTCTTGCAGCTCAAATCTGACTTTGAATCTCTCTAGTGAATTTTTCATTTTAGTTATTTTACTTTTCATCTCCAGCTTTTTTTGGTTTATTTTTAGGCTTAGCTCTTTATTGATATTTCATTTGTTCATCCATTGCCTCTTGGCTTTCTCCACATCTTCTTTGACTTCTTTAGGAATCTTTAACAGAATTGTTTTAAACTCTTTGTCTAGTAGATCTGCCGTTAGATCTTTGTCAGGGATACTTTTCAATGGTTTATTTTGTTTTCTTTGAATCATATGCTCTTGCTTCTTTGCATGCCTTGTGATTTTTGTTTTTGTTATTAAAAACTAGAAATCTGAATCTAATAATGTGATAACTCTGGAAGTCAGATTCTTCCCCTTACATTTCTGTAGGTTGTCTCTGTGCCCAAGATTAGCCTTGGGTATAAACTTAAGGTCTTTTCAGGTCTTTCTTAGCCTGTGACTTTCCTTTGTTATACACAGTAACTTTCTAATTTCTGTATAAGTGACTGTGTTTGAATGTCCTAGTCTTTTATATCTAGCTCCCAAAAGGGGAGCTGAATAAAATAAAATGAAATAAAGTGGGCACTGGCTCTTAAAATTCCCTGGCAGCCACTTCAGCTAGAGATGGAGGGACTTGTAACCATGGAAAGGTACAATGACAATGACCATCATCTCTTTGCAACTTTGAGATCAGTGACAACAGTCAGTAATCAAAGCACAGATCCCAGAATTTGGAGGGCAGACTAGATCACACAAGCTGTGTGCAAGCTGCTCCAGGAACACATGCCTGATTGTTTGCCATAGGACTGGGGTTTGAGGGATTCATAGATGTGACTGTGCATAAGCACATTCTTTCTACATAATAATATTTGAAATTACTTTTAAATATCAGATTAAATTATATTATCTTTTCTTCAGTTTTTTTTTTCCTAGAAAATATTTGCTATCACTAAGCACACTGGTAAACCAAGCAGTAATTTCAAAATGTAGACTATCCACATTGCAATTTGTTTTACTTAATATTTAATAACTAACATATCTGTTAAGTTCATTGGTTAAGATGGTGAATGGGAAACTAGATTTCTCAATTACTTTACATAGCCAATTCAGCAGATTAATGCATCTCTTCACCTATATTTAGATAATGTAAGACTTCATCATTCTTTTGATACCTACATTTTAAATGAAATGTTCATGGTGTTCTAGATGTCAAAACTTAAAATTTTAATGATCTAAATCATGTCGATTTTGCTTCAAAAATACTTTAACTTACTAGGGTGATATTTAGAACTTTACATTGAAACTTCTTTTTAACTTATTCTTTGAATGTCTCTGTGTTTTTAACACTAAAGATAATTCAACTTCTGCCTAGTTATCCACACATTCTTTTCCATCCCCTTCTATTAAACTTTTCTAACTGACTCAGACAGTAAACATATATAAAGATTTGAAATCTTGTATTTTTTTTTTACTAAAATTATCATTAATTCCTAAAGTCTATGTACTCATAAAGAATTTTGATGGTTTCATCCAATATCTCATCAGGATAATCTCTGTGGTGGCTACATATAAGGAGGTAAAAGAAGTTTGTTGAAGTTAAAGGGAAAACACGAAAACCATGCTCTGGACGTGTGTGTGAGGTTAAAGGTGGGGAAGTGACATGTGAATAATAAACCAAGAGACATGGCAAATCCAGGTGACCTATAGGCCGTCATAAAGGTTCAATGGGGAAAGCTTATTTAAGAAGAAAGATCTAGGCTTGATGTCATTGTTAGTTCACAGCAAGTAGGCTGCATCCACAGGGGAGTTTATCCCACATTACGTAGAAAAGAACAGGACAGTGTACTCTCACCAATCCCAACACAAACCAATTAGCCCAAAGTCTGGGAGGTAGCTTTCATATAATGAGCATCTTTCTTCTGAGGATCTCTAGAAACTGAGGGCAGGCTAAACTCCTTAGGGAGATACTAAGGTTCCCCTCAGACAGGAACAGGCAAAGGAATGTCCACATTCTGTTGGTTAATAGAATGAGGCTGCCAGACCAGCTTCTGAGTAGTGTCGGGGCTGGAGAAGAATGTTTGGAGAAGAAATTTGAAGGAAAGGGCTGCCTTAGGTGCAGGAATTATTAATACATAGTGATTCACAGAAAAGCTAAGAACAGAGCAAGGACTGACACATGGTGATTATAACACGGAGCTCTGTACACATCCAATATACAGTGCTTTTTCCTTTCCAAAGCACTTTACAATGAATGACAAGTTAAAGGTATAAACTCTGTTAAAATAACAGAAAAAGAAAAAGACTTTTCCCTCAGGTTGGTCTCAGAATTTAAACATTCCTTTGTATTTGCAGCATCATTCTTAGCTATTTTCTAAGGGGACTTTAATAATTTATATATACCCAAAAGTATATTTTGAATAAAAATGTGTATAGCATAAATACAATTTTTGCAATATTTTCATTTTTTTAACATTAGGAAGAAAACAGGTTTCTTTTTCTGTCACCGTGCAGTTGCTAATCTTCTAACTACAAATATTTAGTCACAGTGAATTAATTTAAATACTAGGATAAATTCTACTGTTGCCACATTTCCTTCCGGGCTCTGTATTTATTTATTTATCAGATTTCCCAAATTGTATGCTTGGTTTAAATAGCTTCAGGGTAAAAATTCAATAAAATTGAATTAATTGAAAATATAACTGGTATCAGCAACATGAAGACATAACAGTAAAACAGCATGCACATACACATATAAATAGTAATCATTTTAACACTCCATTGGGACAAGCCATATTACAAAGATAGATTGTGTTCCAAGCCCTGAAGCTTAGAAAACTAGGACTCTGGGAAACCATACAGGCTTGGAACTCAAGTTGGAATGGTCATCACAGGCCCTTCAGAGTAGCTCTCCATCCAGAGGAAAATCAGCAACAGTTAAGAGAGGTGATTTCAAATTTGGCAAGAAGCTCAAGAGAAAACAAAACCTCATGACTTGTTTCCGTTTTCTGGCAGAAGAGGATAACATTCCTAAATATCAGCAGCCACCCAAACTTAAAACATATTGAGAAATGAGTTTGAGATATTTTTAATTTATGGTGAGGGAATAGAATGAGAAATGAGAAGTAAAACTCGTGTGTGTGTGTGTGTGTGTGTGTGTGTGTGTGTGTGTGTAAAATAGTCTATTTGACTGTGGTATAAACTTTAACTGTCTGAGCAGATAAAATAGATGAATATACATAAACCCTTGTAAATTTGAAGGTTCTTGGAGATTTTATTCTCTCTATTTATTGTTTAAATGCTCTCAAAGTGATCTACATAAACTGCAAGTCTCATTCCATCAGAATCTAATTGTAGTCTTTCTGTGGTTCCCAAATGCCTGTAATGTTATATCCAAGACATTCAGCACAACATACAAGAACTGTCAAGATCTAGATCTCACACACCAACCTAGCTTTCTCTTTCTCCCCTATTCTGCTCACACACTACACAAAATTTTATTAATACTGCTGGCTTTGTTCAGAAAATCTTTAGTTCCATTTAACTTTTCCTTCTGCCTGACTCTTAATTCTGACCCAGAACTTGTCTTATTTTCTGTCATAAAAACATCTAGTATGATGGCACGTGTATGCCTATGTAACAGACCTGCACGTTCTGCACATGTACCACATGGCACGTGTATGCCTATGTAACAGACCTGCACGTTCTGCACATGTACCACATGGCACGTGTATGCCTATGTAACAGACCTGCACGTTCTGCACATGTACCACATGGCACATGTATGCCTATGTAACAGACCTGCACGTTCTGCACATGTACCACATGGCACGTGTATGCCTATGTAACAGACCTGCACGTTCTGCACATGTACCACATGGCACATGTATGCCTATGTAACAGACCTGCACGTTCTGCACATGTACCACATGGCACGTGTATGCCTATGTAACAGACCTGCACGTTCTGCACATGTACCACATGGCACGTGTATGCCTATGTAACAGACCTGCACGTTCTGCACATGTACCACATGGCACGTGTATGCCTATGTAACAGACCTGCACGTTCTGCCCATGTATCCCAGAACTTAAAGCAAAATAAAAATAAATAAATAAGGAGATTCTAATGCATGATTCAACATAGATTAATCTTGAAGACATTGGGCAGAGTAAATTCACCAACAAGAGAAGCGCTTGAACCCAGGAGGCAGAGGTTACAGTGAGCTGAGATTGCACCATTGCACTCCAGCCTGGGTGACAGGGTGATTCCGTCTCAAAAAAAAAAAAAAAAAAAGGTAGTAGTTTGTTCTGAATGAAGACTGAGCCCTTGACTCAGGCTTTACTGGGACAGCTTATCCTGTACAAGGTCAGTTCACCATTAGCTACTGGCGCCTCTGCTGCTTCTGGCCAGGCACTGCATCCCCTGCCCCAAGCTGCTGTTGCTGCTGCTCCCTAACTTTCCCCCTTCTTCTCCCAGGCACCCCCAAGTCTGATGAAAACTGGGACATGCTCAAGCCACACATTCTAGGTGTTGCAAATGGTGCTGTGACTACACATACATAGAACACGGTGAAGAACGATACAGGCGCTCTCTTCCTCTCTCATACACACACACACACACACACACAGACACACACTGACAAAAAAATACTACACCATTCCCAAGAGCCCACACCTACAGCATTGAGACTGAGGGCTATCTGTTGGCCTCCCCCAACTCCAGACTGCGATGAGAACACCCAGTCCCTGTTTAGAAAGGGACCCAGCATAACAGTGGATAAGACACAGCTCTGTCCTCAAGGATCCGAATGTCTCCAGACAAGCCCAGCATGAAAGTGGAGGTGGTAATCCAAAGCCCCCATGGGGCAAGAATGGGGGAAGCCTCCAGTCCTACCGAGCACAGAGAGGGGCTCTAACCTGGGCCTTGGGAAGGGGCAGGAAGTTTCCTAAGGTAGCCACTGCCTGGATCTTGAACGACAAGGAAATTCAGGTAGACACGGAGAAAGGAGTAGCCCAGGATGCAGCAACAGCTGGTGGGGAGAAAGACCAGTAAGAAACAGTCTCTGCAGCCAGACTATCCCCTCCCATCCTGAGTCTCGCTCGTGAGCTAAGGGACATGTTCACTAGAGTCCTGACTTCCATGACTTCATCCATAGAGGGAGGCCGATAATCTCTCTCCTGCAAGGGGAATTGCTAGAAATCCAAGAAGCTGTATGTGGGGTCATGAGGCTCCTTCCCTGAAAGGGGATCTTCTGCCACCATCTCCCATCCGCAATAGCCCCCAGCCACCTGTGCTCTTCATTTCACAGCAGATGGAGCTGCCCTTGTCGCTTCTGCAAATCTTCAGCCTTCTGTTACTTCCCCTTCAGCCCTCCTTGTCTCCAGTCACCAGACACATGTGCACACATGTACAGCATGTATGCACACAAGAATGCTGCACATATGTGTGCACAAACATGCCCACAAGTATGTGCACGTACACACACCTACACATGCACACTCACACTTTCAACTCCTCAGTCAACTGGACAGAAGCCTGTCATCTTCCTGCTGCTCCCACCAATGCTGAATCCTCAATGCAATAGTTCGAAGACTTCAGCTTGAAAAAATAATAATGCTGAGAACACTTGCCCTATTCCAAGAGATTCTACTTTTGGTGAGCCTGGGGCTTGAAGTCTAAGATTTTAACTGATGGCTTTGAGGTGGGTGGGTAGATGGAATTGGGTCATTCCTTCCTTCTCCTCCCACCAAGGTGCAGTTTCTTCCTGCCCTGTACTTCCAGGTGTGGAGCTCTTCCAGACGCCTGACAGTCAAGAGGCTGCTCTCTCATTATCTACGTTTTGCTGGATTTCAGAAAATAAACCATATTAAAGCACCAATGAGGGCAATATCCATCAGTCGTGTGTTCATGACAAATCATTAAAGCATGTGACCCAAGTGGAATGGGGATTGTGGATCAATTTTGACTATCTAGCAATCTGCCCATCCAGGTTTGTGGCATCCAACATCCACACTCTTTTCCTTCCAGACAGTGCCCACTCAGACCCCCCAGCAAGATATGTGATTAACCCTACTGGCTTTACTGTGTGCAACACAGGCCATTTCTTTTCAGACATTCTGCATCTAACTCCCTTCCCACACCTGGTGGCCCAACTTGTGGATTTTATAATGTCCACCAGCACAGGCTGGCCACACTTCAAGATGGCAGCTTATGCCCACGGTATCCACCACTGCCTAGATGGGATGTTTTCAACTACAAGGAACAGACGACCTGGATTCAAGCTGATTTTTAAAACATGGACACTGATTATTTCTTGCTATAAACAGAACGGCCAGGTAGGATGTTGACCTGCCAACTCAACAGAGCCTTCATGGATTGTATTTTGCCATCCATGATCTTAATGTCTTCACCCCGGCCCCCTAGAGGTCCACCCATGGCTCCATCGGCAGCCTTCCATCAAGCAGGTGGACCATGTCATCCAGGTGGGCTGGAAGGTAGATCACTCACATCCTGTAGGAGTGAGAATCCTTCCTACCTGAGTGGCCTCCAGCACTTGGAGCCTGATTGGGCCAAAGAAGGTCCAATTCACCCCTCGACTCAGCTCTGTCACCTGGGGTCTACCACACTTCCTGCCTCCTATGGCTGCACCATGGAGGAGCAGGGGAATTAACAAAATCTGGGTCCCTTAGAAAGAAGGAAGAGAAACTGGATGCTGGGTAGGTGGCTGCCAAAGCCACAGCATCCCATATGACATGGATTCATCAACATGGGCCTCAGACCCAGCCCCCTTGGCACAATAAGAAGCTGGTACATGGGCCGGGTGCTGGAGCTCACGCCTGTAATCCCAGCACTTTGGGAGGCTGAGGCAGATGGATCACCTAAGGTCAGGAGTTTGAGAGCAGCTTGACCAACATGGTGAAACCTTGTCTCTACTAAAAATACAAAATTTAGCTGGGTGTGGTAGCACATACCTGTAATCCCAGCTACTTGGGAGGCCAAAGCAGGAGAATCACTAGAACACAAGAGGTGGAGGTTGCAGTGAGCTGAGATCATGTCACTGCACTCCAGCCTGGATAACAGAGCAAGACTCTATCTCAAAAAAAAAAAGAAAAGAAAAAAAGCTGGTGCATGGCCAGCACAGGGCATCCCTTCAGAAATAAAGGGGTTCATGGGGAGCTTCATAAGCAAATCCAGGCCAAGCCAGCCTTCCTATCACAGAATGCTTCAAGATTTTTGGAAAGTACTTTGCTCCACACACCCGATTAAACATTAATAAAAGGTCAAGTTGTGGTGCGAGGGACTCCTGCCTCTATTCCTCAAGAAAGCTCCTGCTGCAATGCCCTTGCCTCCTCCCTTCCTCCCTGTCTGTCCCATTATCCAAACGCTGAGAGACGGCACCAACAACCTGCCTCTGCTTCCTTTGAATGGGGCATTTCCAAAGCCTTGGTTTGTAGGAACAGCTTTAGGATTTGGGTCATTTGAGGTCCTAGGTTGGAGAGTTTTGCTTCCCTGCAAAGCACTTACAGACCAGAATAAAACGGATGGTCAACACGATGGGATTTCTGCATTCAAGGCCACCTTTCCTGTAGGTTACCCACACCTCAGGGCCTGCCAGGTAATCAATAGACCTTCTCACCCAGATATGTGACTTGGCCTGTGGGGGCTTTAAAAACAAGAAGTGAACATGGCAACTCTGGTTCACGTTTTTCATACACGAGAATTACATTTTTTTCCCCAGAGCTGCAAAGTCGTTTCTGCTCAAATTACCCCAGCCATCTTAGGAGCACATAATCAGAGGGTTCTTTTCATTTTTTCCTGCCAGATAGTTCTACAACAAACCTCAAGCCATTGAGAGCAAGTGACAGGCCAAACTCTGGGGGAAAAAAATCTATTTATGCCCCCAAAGAGCTAGGCTTCCATATCACCATTCCTTGGAAGGGGCTTCCTTCTAGATGTGGGAAATAATGACGCCACAGTGGGGGCAGGAGAAGAGGAAGGGGGAGTAGGACATAGAAGCCATGGACACGGTGACTCTCAGAAACAGAAGGATCGTGGCTGGTGATAATGACATTGACCCTCAAGCTGTGAATTTAGTAGAATAAGGGTTGAGGGGAGTGTGAAAAACTCTCAAAGAAAAATAGAAGATAAGACTCTAAAACTATCATCTGCAGGAAGCCAGCCCTGACACAGCTTTATATCCTATCTAGACCAGAAGCCACCTCTTCGGTGGGCTCATACTTCCCTGGACATATCTATAACATTGTGTGTACACACATGTATTCTTGTATATATACATGTGTGTACTTAACAGCCTTGGAGGAACGGCTCTGTGTGTACACATGTACATATATGTAAACTGTACATATGTGTATACACAGAGCTATTCCTCCAAGCCTGTGAATGCATGAATTAGTCTGTGGATGAATAAATGAATGAATTTATGAATGAATCAATGAAAATGTGGTGACCTACCAAACACAGAATATCAAGCGGCTAGGACCATCAGGGATAATATCCCTAAGGACAGAGGCACCTTTCATCCCTTTCCAAGAAATTTACAAAGGTGAGTTGGCTATGTGCAATATAAAAGAACATAGACTTTTACATCCAGAGTTGGGACCACTAGCAAAGAGAGGTTAGGCAATCTATTTAAATAGGTTTGCCCTCTTTGTCCCTTAGTGCTATTATCTGAGACATAGGAATAAGACAGTCTCACTTACAGAGTTACAGTAATAATTAGAGATATTCAGTGTCTGGCCCATAGTTGGCACCCAATCAGTTGTCATTATCAATATTAACCAGGCTCTACAATGGAGTGGTCTGGCCAAAGCGGGGGCATCTATTTTTAAACCAGGAAGGATTAACCTCCCAGAGTATGCCAATGTCATTCTCAGATATCAGATCACTCAGTACTGGGCTAAGTTGCCAAAGATACTAGTCCACGACTTCCTCTTCCCAATCTTGAAAAGAATAATAAATTCTAATGGGCCATTAGTGAAAATTCCCTGAAGGATTGTGCATTCACAAAACAGGAAAGGCACGCTGCCTTGTGCAAGTGAAGTTATGGTAAATATTAACTTTCCAAAATGCCAAACGCTATACATCAATCGGGCTATGCTAGGCTGTGCCGCAGTAACAAACAACTCCAAAATCTCAGTAGGTTAAAAACCACAATACAGGACAGCAAGGGGACTCTGCTCAGAGATCCACGACCACTGAACAAAATTACCATCTCAAATGGTGCTGATCAGCAGTGCCAGGAGGGAACAGAGACCTGGAGGGTCTCATCCATGCCCAGTCTGTGGATGACATGATCTATGCACAATCATTGGTGTGAGCGAATCACTTGTCACCATCCAATCCTGACAGGGCCAGGGTGGGTAACCCCAGCACGTGGCCAGAGTGGGAAGAAAGGAAAATATTTGGCAAATAACACTAGAGGGCACCACACACCACAAGCAAAGGAAACATCCAGAAAGCTGGACAATGATGCCCACAAGAACGACTGCCAGACAAAAGAATCAAACCCTACCCAAGACCTAATGGCCCCTAGAAGGGGAAGGTCATCACAGAAGACAGCTTTGTTTGGCATGTAGCGAAGTATGAGAGAGGTCAGAATTCCCTTCCTGCCCTCTTTAAAAGTCAACTGTATTCATATTAATTGTGCATCCACATCGTATCACAATATTGCCTGTGATAGGCAAGAACAGGGCGGAACCATTCAGAAATCTGGATTCCTGCACAGGAGTGAGAAAGTGCTTCTTTTCCTAATTTGGAAGTGAGTTTAAAAAGGCACAGAGAAGCAGAAATTCCTCTGGGCACATTACTCTGCCAGATACGCTGTGAGTTATTAGCAGCAGCTCTGCCAGGCTTCCAGGGGACTCAGCATAGAGCCCCATTTTCCAGGTCAAGATTATTAGGGAGTTTAATTAGCACCTTGGTTGCAGAATCCATATGTACCCCATCCCCTGAGGCCTCCATAGAATTAACTGGGGAGCACCATTCTTTGCCAGGTGGAAGGCTGAGTGCTCCCCTAGATGTCTTCAGACTCTTGAGGCTTACATTCACATTCACGCAGGCTCCTCTTGTGCAGCTTTTTTTCCCCACTGGCTCTTCATCTCACCTGCCAAAGGGAAATGAGCAGAGGGAAGAGGTGGGCATCACCCGGTGTGTCTGTAACAGCCTGGGCCGTGGTGCTGCAAGAACAAGATGTGGGACTCTTGAGAGGCTGGGGAGGCCTGTCAGAGGGTCTTGGGTTCCACAGGAGTAAGCTGGACTTTATCCAGTCATTGGTGCAAGGCCAGGGAAGGATTTTAAGCAAAGAGTGGATGTGGTCAGATTCATACTTCAGATGGGTCACAGGGCAACTCCAGAAACTAGAGATGAAGCAGGCAAAGGTGGAAAGAAAACCCAGAGGGGAAGCTTTTGCAGGACTCCTGGTGAGAAGCCAGGGGTCTCACCCTGCATTGGCAGGAGGTGGGGGAGGGAGAGATGGGGAACTATTTGTGACCTAATTAAGAAAGTAAAGCCAGCAGGGCTTGGTGATTAAAAATGGGTGTAAGGGAGAGGTAGGAGTTCAGAGGGCAGTGGAAATTGGTGGAGCCAAAAGGATGTTGGAGCACAGGATGTGTCCAGAAGAAAGTGAGTTGTCAGGTAAACTAGAAGACAGACTGCCCTTCGGGGAGTAGGAAAGGATATAAATAGAAATGTTAGTCACCTTGAAAGTTAGGAGTGGCAGCCAGGCACAGTGGCTCATGCCTGTAATCCCAGTACTTTGGGAAGCTGACGCAGGCAGATTTCCTGAGATCAGGAGTTCGAGATCAGCCCAGTTAACATGGTGAAAACCAGGGCCAGGCGCTGTGGATCACGCCTGTAATCCCAGCACTTTGGGAGGCCAAGGCGGGTGGATCACTTGAGGTCAGGAGTTCAAGACCAGCCTGACCAATGTGGTGAAACCCCATCTCAAAAAAAAAAAAAAACATGGTGAAAACCCACCTCTATTAAAAACACAAAAAATTAGCCAGGCATGGTGGTGGGCTCCTGTAGTTGTACCTATTTGGGAGGGTGAGGCAGGAGAATCACTTGAACCTGGGAGGTAGAGGTTGCTACGAGCTGAGATCATGCCACTGCACTCCAGCCCAGGCAGCAGAGTGAAACTCCATTGATGGAAGGAAGGGAGGGAGGGAAGAAGGGAGGGAGGGGCAAGCAAGCAAGAAAGCAAGGGATGGCAGAGGGTGGGAGGGGCACTTTGTGCTGAGTTCTTTAATCAAGGGACAGTCCGTGAGGGTTTTTAAGGAAAGACACAGCAGGACTGGGTGACTTTTCTGGCAGCTCGTTTGTCTACACCGGGTAAACCAACCATGGAAGAGCCTGTGGACTAAATTCCCTGAAAACACAGCAGTGTTTACATAATAGATGAGATCATTTTAAAGTATGTTCACAAATTCTTCAACACCATTCTCTTCTAAAGGTGGAACCTAATTCCCCTCTTCCAAAGGAAAATGTGAGCCAGCTTCTAAGAGAATATGAAGAAGACATGGTGTCTGGCACCCAAGACTAGGTTTTAAAAGGCATGGCATTGTCCTCCTTGCTCCCTCTCATGGATCATCTGCTCTGGGGGAAGCCAGCTGCCATGTCATAAGGACACTCAAGCAGCACTGTGGAGAAACTCATGTGATGAGAGACTGACACCTCCTGTCAAAAACTAGGGAGTAACTGAGGCCTCCTACCAACAGCCGAATGAGTACGCCATCTTGGAAGTGGATCTGTAAGCCCCAGTCAAGCCTCAGTGACTGCAGCCCCAGCTGACATCTTGACTAAAACCTCATGAGACACCATGAGACAGAAACAGGTGGCTAAAATGTTTCCAAATTCCTGAACCTCAGCAACTATGTGACATGGTAAATGTTGGTTGTTTTTAGCAACACATGTTGAGCTAATTTGTTACTCAGCAGTAGGTAACTAATAAAATGGAATTCCTGGGAAATTGTTGAAATTGAATGATAAATGGAAGGGAAGAAGGATACAGATTAGACAGCCCTTGCCAAAGTTTAAGAAAGACAAACAAGGAGCTGAACAAAGGTGATGGGGATGGAAAGGAGAGAAACACCGATGTCTAATGAAAGATGGAAACTGTAGGGGTCTTTGCAACCGGCTGACCACGAGATGATATGAGGAAAGAAAGATTATTCCACGATTTGGAGCCTGAGTGACTGAAAGGGACCTTTGGGAATGGAAATTACGTGGATCTGTCATTGTTATAAACACCATCACTGTCACCATTGTTAGTATTTAGAAGTTTTTCTCTTGAAGAATATGTTCTCAAAACTAGCATGATCTCACTTAAGGGGATTTCCAATCTCTTATCATTTCAATGATGAAGTGACTAAAGCATGTTTTGCAACACAAACATTTTCCATTTGGTTGTTTTGTTTTCTAAAAATGCTTGTAATTACCCCCGGAGTATTTGAGGAACTTGAAGCAGTTGTGGCCTTTCTCAACAGTCAGATGAGCCAGAGAAAATCCTTTCCAGCAGCAGCTTGCAGCACTTTAAACAAGCATGTGTTGACCAAGGAGCTAGGTAGGATGCGCGAGGGGAGACAGCCACCTCACGGGAATTCCCAGGGAGATGCATTGGCAAGGGCCGCGTTGATTGACCCATCAACACGTTGGAGTTGAGCAGAAAGAAAACTCAGCTGGCCATGGGGAGGCACAAGTGGGGGTTGCTGACAGCCTCTTCTGTAATGGATTCTTGAGCCAGATGGTCCCTTCTGCTGGATGTCAGGGCAGCAGATGCATGTGCCTTCACCAAGCGTCAGATGCAACCAAACATTTGGCAAAAACAAGCTGCGCCCTGCCCCCCATCAGGCACAAAGACAACCATTAGGACCCTCTCCTTTGCCTCCTCTTTAAAAGGCCACAGAAACATTGAGGGAACTTGAGGTTTATTCAAAAGTGGAAAGCCTCCTGCTGCAGGCTTGCCAGCAAATGAACTCATTCTCCTACTTTTTTCATGGTAAAGGAAAGGCTGAAAGAGATTAGCAAGGAAAGTCATTTTATTCTTTATCTTGTTTAAAGATACCTCAACCTACTTTGATTGATGGAGCCAATGCAGAGAATCCAGGACAAGCCCCCCATGATATTAAGGCAGTTGGATGTGGTGGCTTACACCTGTAATCCTAGCACTTTGGGAGGCCCAGGCAGAAGGATCCCTTTAGGCCAGCTGTCTGAGACCAGCCTGGGTAACACAGCAAGAACCCATCCTTACAAAAATTATTAACTAAAAAACAAGCCAAGTGCAGTGGAATGTGCCTGTAGTCCCAGCTTCTCAGAGGCTGAAGCAGAAAGATCAGTTGAGCCCAGAAGTTGGAGGCTGCAGTGAGCTATGACTGCACCACTGCTAGTCCAGCCTGGATGGCAGAGTGAGAAGAGAGAGAGAGAGAGAGAAGGAGGGAGGGAGGAAAAGGAAAGGAAAGGAGAGGGAGGGAAAGAAAGAGTGAGAGAAAGAAAGAAAGAAGGAGGGAGGATGAGAGGGAGAAAAAAGAAACAGAAGGAGAGAAAGAAAGAAAGAGAGAAAGAAAGAGGACTGGGCGTGGTGGCTCACGCCTGTAATCCCAGCGCTTTGGGAGGCCAAGGCGGGTGGATCACGAGGTCAAAAGATTGAGACAATCCTGGTCAACATGGTGAAACCCCAGCTCTACTAAAAATACAAAAAATTAGCTGGGCATGGTGGCGCGTGCCTGTAATCCCAGCTACTCAGGAGGCTGAGGCAGAATTGCCTGAACCCAGGAGACGGAGGTTGCAGTGAGCCGAGATTGTGCCATTGCACTCCAGCCTGGGTAACAAGAGTGAAACTCCATCTCAAAAAAAGAAAGAAAGAAGGAAGGGAGGGGAGGGGAGGGGAGGGGAGGGGAGGAAAGGAACAGGGGAGGAAGGGAGGGAGGGAGGCAGGCAGACCGGTAGACAAGATAATTCTCCCGGCTGGGGTTTTAGCTGAAGGCCTGTGGCTAATTACCTTCTCACCAGGCATGTACTAAATACCTACTGCAAATTCCACTGCCCCAGACTCTGATCAGAGAAGATTTTTTAATAGACCCATCTGGGCACTCTGGTCATGCTATGCAAGCTGTGTTGCCCAGGCTGATGGGTTGGCTGTTTTCCCTGCTGAACCTGTGGCTCTCAACCAGGAAGACTGTGACACCCAGGAGACATTGGGCAATGTCTGGAGATATTTTTTGATGCCAAATACTGGAGCAGAGGGAGGTGCTATTGGCATCCAGCAGGCGGCATCCAGAGATGCAACTGCACACCATGTAATGCCCACGACAGCTGCTGGCAGCAGAGCTCCCCAGCCCAGAGCACTAAATAACACTGAGGCTGAGGAACCTTGGTCTAGATTATAAACTCCACAGAGCCCAGCATTGGGCCTTTTGTTCCCAGTGCCTAAGACACATTAGGTATGGAATGGAAGGAAAGGGAAAGAAGGAAATAAGAGGAGGAGGGAGAAAGTCACATAGCATGTTCTCAGAGAAACTTAAAGGCTAGATGAAGGGCATGCAATTTTGGCTTGACCAATGCACTGTAGTCTCTTTGTTAAAGTGTTTCACCATCCTTCCAGATTTTTCCAGTTCAAGCCCAGTTATTGATATCAAATCAGATGCCCCTCCCAGAACTCAGACATCATTCCTCATCAGAAACCCCCAACTCTTCAGTTTCACAGAGCCACGAAAAAGGTGGTCTTCCTCCCTCCTCCATCCCAAGTGTGCACTCACTGTGGCCCACGAGTGGCCTTGTACCATGCTGACCTTTGCCATCACCCCTGGAGCTCACAACAGCTTTGGCCGCCCCACAGCCTACACAAGTGCACACACACACAAGCACACACAGGAAGAAATATGAAGGGCCACTTGGCTCTCCTGCTCCCTGCTGGGGCTGGTCACCTGAGACGGTCTCACTCTCAGTTGCAAACAAAACCTGGTGAGCTCAGCGCCCTTACGTTCCAGAGTGGTCTGTACCATGTTTTGCTTCCCCGTTGGACTTACCATTGGAGAGAACGCAAACTCCACTGAGACAGGCTGTCATGCAAAGCCGGCTTGCCCCGCTCTTCCCAAGGGGTTTGTCGTTTTCTTGGGCCTCCCCAGCCCACCTTGGGCAGGCGTCTCCTGGTGACCACCCTGGCTGATATGTTGAGCAAGAAATAGACTGAAGAGAGGCTTTTGACAAGGTCTCTGCAGGCACTGCTCTGCCTGCCAAGCTTCATGGAATGCTGGAAGCACCCCCATTGGAATGAAGAATCCAGCCATTCTGTGCTCACCCAAGAAGTTTGTATTTGCGTCAGTGAAGCATGCATTCTAGATAACCATAAACACAGCCATAGCCGTGGGGACCGGAGAGCAGCCTGCCACAGGGATGTCCAAAGTTAGAGGGCACTCCTTGCAGGGGTGAAGTGCCCGCATCAACCACATCTGCTAATTTCTTTTATTTCTGTATTCTGATGCTATGGCTTCTGTGGCTTTGCTGACCCTGAAGGGACTGCCCCTCCAGGGGTAGCTAATTCCTAAGTGAGTCAATAAATTGCACCCCCCACCCCCAAGTATGTTTTTCAGATGAAAACCAACGAGTCTTGATCTCACATACACCCTCTCCAGCATCCTGCTTTATTGGGTTCCCACCCTCCTGGGCCACCATCTAGCCATCCTAATCACGTCAAGGTCAGGTGCCAGGCAACTAGGGACAGCTGGGATGCCCTGGAGCCTGGAAATTCTTCAAATTCGCCAAACCTGAGCTGACTTGCCCCGCCTTTCTGCTCCATTCCAGGGAAGAGACGACAATGGCCTCTGGCCCATGTTTCCCTGCCCAGTCACCCTGACCCACCCGGCACTTCCTCTTGCGAATGTGCCTCCTATTTGTGGGAAACTGTAATTAGCATAAGGCATTTCTTGGCCACAAGTATTTCCATATCTGGGTCTCAGCATACGTCATTAAAACAAATCCAGAATACCCTTAGAACAATGCCAAACCTGCAAACATGGAGTCCAGGCCATAGCAGTTGGCATGCATAGATATGTATGCCCACAGTGCCCGGGACATGGTGACACAGCCTCCCCATTTCAATGCTGGGGGAGCACAGAGGCAGTCAGGGGGCAGGAGGAGGCAGCACGCTGCAGTGTGGAAGCTCTAAGCAGACATGATGCCTGTTCCATACATCACCCCTTCCATCACCACCACTTACTTTGAACACCAAAGAGGCACAGGAGCCATTAAAACCCCTCGTTCATCAGAGGCAGAGTCAAGATTCAAACCCAAGACTCAGAGAGTAAATGGTGGTTCTCCTTCCACCTCCTCTGGCTGCCTTCCCAATGGACACTTGAAAGCATCAAAAAAGATATGTGTCTTTTTTTCTTTTTGGGACCAGTGAGGCCATGCAGAGAAGAATGTCTACAAGGATGTCACCATTGCTATCAGTCCCAGCACCCATGCACCCCTGTGGTCCAGTTCTCCACCATCCTCCCCAGGAACACCCAGTTGCTAGGTCATCTTCAGAAGCCAGTGGCCAGTAATAGCTTCCAGTGCCCCCCCTTCTTGGAACATCAGCATTTTAGCAGCACTCCAAGTGCAGAGAGGTGGCCCAGAGGGCAAGGGAGCCTGCCAACCATTCTGCCGGAACTCCCACTGTGGTACGGCCGGAACTCCCAGTGTGGTACGGCCGGAACTCCCAGTGTGGTACGGCACATACTGAGTGTTTTCACAACGATGCAGCGAAACCAACAGAGGTAAAAGGCTGACTGTTCCCAGCCACAGCTGCTCCGTGGGGATGACTATATAACACAGCCCTGGTCACACCAACACAGAAAATGGCATTTGGGAAGCGTGGGAACTGCCAGCATCACTCATGCCTAAAGCCGGCCTTCCTGCTCAAAGCCAGGAGGCTTATTAAGGTCTTACAACCATAGCTGAGAATAAGTAAGTTTTTTTCAGAGACTGCATTGAGGGAGAGCCATCTACTGACGCTACTGCATTGTACGGATCCCACCATAGCAAAGAGAAATGAACATATTAATAGCTTGTACTATGAGAAGACACTTGAAGAAGGTTCTGATTTTTAAAGCTGCTTTCATATGGGATAACTTGAGAAGGAATAAAATCCTCTGCTCGGTGTTCCTGCGTAATTAGAGACTCATTGGATATGTACAAAATAAAGAGTGTTCTTTTTTTAAAGGCAGAAGTACTATATGATTCAAAAATGCCAATGTCAGAAAAGACAAAGAAATGCTGTGGAAATGGTCCAGATCAAGGTATCTAGAGAGACATGAGAGCTAAATGCAGTATCTGCCACTAAGCTGGATCCTGTACTATGGAGGAGGGGATGCTATAAAGGATGTTATTAAACCAAGTGGCAAAATTAGAATACGGACGGTAGTTGAAAGTATTGTATCGACGCAAATTCGTGTCATAGTGACTGCGTTGTGATGACATAAGAGGTTGTCTCCATTCTTAGGAAATACCCACTGGTGTGCTGAGGGGCAAAGGACCATGTTCCACATAATTTACCATCCAGTGGCACCAAAATAAACAATGACACAGGAGTGAGTTGAAATAAAAAGTACACAGGAGCTCCTTATACTATCTGCATTTTTCTGTCTCATCAATTTAAAACAGGCTGGAGTGCAGTGGTGTGATCTCAGGTCTTGGCTCACCGCAACCTCCACCTCCACCTCCAGGGTTCAAGTGATTCTCCTGCCTCAGCCTCCTGAGTAGGGGGGGAACTATATGTGCCACCACGCTCAGCTACTTTTTGTATATTTAGTAGAGACGGCGTTTCTCCATGTTGCTCAGACTGGTCTCTAACTCCTGGCCTCAAGTGATCTGCCCACCTCAGCCTCCCAAAGTGCTGGGATTACAGGCATACGCCACCGTGCCCAGCCAAGTAGTCTGCTTTTAAATCTCATCTTTCAGTAACCGCAGGCAGAGGGAGAGAATGTTCCACCACTAGAGCATAAGCTGGCAGCAAAGTGTGATCTGGCAGGAGAAGGGACCAGCTTGGGGCCCAGGAGACAGCTGATTCCAATTTTCTCAAGTCCCACTGGATTCCAGGAGCTGCCCCAGGACCTGTCTCAGTTGGGACCAAAACTGACAGTCTCAGGAGGCTTATAGCCTGAAGGAGAAGAAGGAGGAGGAGACAGGAGCAGAGAAGGAGGAGGGGGAGGAGGAGGGAAAGGAAGACGAGAGGAAGGGGGAGACAGAGAAACAGGCCAAAAATCACACCAGTAGATGGGTCATAACAAACTGTTAAAAGCTATAAGGGAGAAGTTCAAAAATATTTAATAAAACACTAGCTTTAGCAACATGGTGACATCCCATCTCTAAAAAAGTAATAATAACTAATTAATTAGCTTCTTGTGGTGTCATGCAGCTGGGGTCCCAGCTACCAGAGAGGCTGAGGCAGGAGGATCACTTGAGCCCAGGAATTCACAGTTACAGTGGGCTTTGATGACACCACTGTACTCCAGCCTGGGCAACAACAGAGCGAGACCCCATCTCTTAAATAAAAATAAATAAGTAACAGAACTAAGACAGTAAACTGGGGGACTGACATGATTGGCTGTCTGTCCCTCCGAAGCTCATGCTGAAGTGTAAAAATGTTTTCATTTGTTGTAGAGGTGGTATCCCACTGTGTTGCCCGGGCTAGTACTGAACTCGTAAGCTCAAGCAATCCTCCCACCTCAGCCTCCTAAAGTGCATGAGGCAGTTTTAAAGCAGTAATTGGAACTTCCATACGCTGAGAGAATGCCATCTTTAAGTGGGTAGTCCACTGAAGCACGGGGCACCCTGTTACTGGGTCTTGGGCACCTCTGTTACCAGTCCCAAGTTGGTTTAACTAGGGGGAGGGCCCCTTGGGCATCTTCCATCCCTCCCACCCCAATTCAAGCACCAGATCTGGCTCCTCCAGCTCCTCACCCTCTCAGTTCAACTTCCCTGGGGGCAGGTGGGGGTGCCCAGGGCCAACATGCTCTGTTGGCTGTTCTGCCTCTTGGTTTCCTCCCTTCCCTCTCCCCACCCCCAGTTCCATTCTCCTCATCATTGCAAGCCAGGACCACGTGAACTTGGCATCCCTGGGACGCTGCAAATTTACCTTCATCTTTCCAACCGTGGAGATCCCGTGCCCATTTTATAAATGAAGCACACTGGCCTCAGAGTATTTTGGCAGTGGCTGCTGCTGCTGAAAAGAAGAAGCCAAATAAGACATCAAAAAACTACAGATGGAAATGGGGCCAACTTAATGACACATAACAGCAGTGAGTCCAGATCATAGCTAGATGGGCAGATGCCTCTAAGTCCAAGGCCCCAGTGTTTTCTATAGGATGCCCAAGAGCCAGAGAGGCTAAGAGGGAGAAAGGGGGTGGCCTCCATTCCACCCCTCAGCATTCATGCCAGGGTGATGAATCCCAAC
The DNA here is from genome assembly GCF_049354715.1 of Callithrix jacchus. Taxonomy (NCBI): domain Eukaryota; kingdom Metazoa; phylum Chordata; class Mammalia; order Primates; family Cebidae; genus Callithrix; species Callithrix jacchus. The sequence goes on along the minus strand of NC_133507.1, from coordinate 23,198,353 downwards.
ACATAAATGAGTCTCAAGCCCCCCCCAACTTTCAACCTGTGGTAAAGGGAAGTAGGGTGCATCGTAGTGGGTTAGCTGAATTCTTTGTGTATTTATTTCAAGTCTATAGGATTAATGAAGTAATCAGGGAAATCTGAAGTCTGCACTCCTGGACTCACAATGAAAGCTAAACATTTTTTTCACAATCTCAGCACTTTTGGGAGGCCGAGGTGGGTGGTTCACATGAGGTCGGGAGTTCAAGACCAGCTTGGCCAACATGGTGAAACCCCGTGTCTACTAAAAATATAAAAATTAGCTGGGTCTGGCACCTGTAGTCCCAACTACTAGGGAGGCTGAGGCAGGATTATCAGTTGAACCCGGGGGGCAGAGATCAGTGAGCTGAGATCGCACCACTGTACTCTAGCCTGGGTAAGAGAGTGAGACTCAGTCCAAAAGGAAGAAGAAAGAAAGAAGAATGGGGGAGGGAGAGGGAGAGGGGGAGCGGGAGGGGGAGAGGGAGGGGGAGGAGGGGAGGGGTGGGGGAAGGAGGGAAGGAGGAAAGAAGAAAGACACACGAGTCCCTTTTAAAAATAAATCTCATCTGTGTTCTGTCTTGTCACATCACTGAAATGTGGGATGAGGAGGAGAACATGGGTCTACACTGGCACAGATGAGCTCTGCGGGCATCGAGGCGGACGAGCAGGCAGGAGTGTGCAGCCTGTGCGGCTCTCTGCTTCTTTCACCTGTTAAGCGCAGAGTTTCTGGTTGCACCTAAAGAAGCTCCCCCAGGCCGAGCGCCCTTGGATATTGTGGGAGAGCGGCCCCGAGTCCACCGCCTGGGGACACCGTCTTGGGGCTCCGGACCTCGGAGCGCCCGGCGGGCTTTGGTTTGGGCAAGGCTGCCATCGTGTGGCCGCCGCGGGTATTTCCCTCGGAAAGAGGCCGGGCAGGGAGCGGGCGCGGGATCCACACTCTCCCGCCAGCCAGAACGGGGCTCCAGTGCTGCAGTCCCGGCCTGAGTCTTCTCCAGGGCACCTTCTGGGCGGTGCCGCGAGCCTTGACTGCAGCAGGGGTGGTTTCTCTTCTAAGGAAAGAAGAACTTACCTGCCAGGGCAGTCCAGGGTCCAAAATGTGACGTGTCCCGGAGCTCAGGCCTGGCCTCAACCTTAGCACAGCATTTCAGGCTGAATAACTCTGTTATGGGAGCTGTTCTGGCATCGTGGGATGTTTAGGGACATGCCTGGCCTCTGCCCATTAGATGCCAGCACCACCCCTCACCCAACTGTGACAACCAAAAATATCTCATGGCCCCATGTCCGGGGTTAGGAGCCAAAGGAACCCACCTAAGAACCTGGGGCAGAGGGGTGTACTCATTTCACAGGGCCCTGCCTGAGGGGCTGGATGTGAGGGCAACGTGGACACCATGACTCTCGGGGATGACAGGATGAGCTCAGGGCTCTGTCCCTCATTTTGGGGGTGAGATCTGTGTTTGGCTCTGCATTGAGTGTAAGGATATGGAGTGCCAGGGAGGAAAAGAGAAAGGAAATGCCCAGTTATTGGCTTCGAAGTCTGAAATGCCGGGCTCACTTGGGCAGTGGTGGGAGGGGAATCGTAGAAGCTCTCAAGTAGATTTGGGGGTCCCAGAGTAGAAGAGAGGTGAGTTCCAATTCCAGCTAGGAGTTCTCAGAGAATGAGCAGCCCCAACCCCAGGGCCCGGGAGAGGACGGCATGAGGGTGCAGGGTCAGCCCCAGAGCAAAGCCAGGAGTCCCCAGAAGGGACAGACAAATGATGCGTTCCCATGTGGCCAGGGACGGAGGAGGCGCAGGGAGAACCTGCTGGCCACAACGTCACTTCCGGGTTAGGACGGGGCGGGGCGGGGGGGTTGGGGGAGAAGCGTCAGCATTCGCCAGGGGGACCTCACAGCAGGAGTCCAGGGAGCCTCTGACCGGAGACCATGACAGGACCACCGCGCGTGCTGGCTGCCGCCAGCGTGGGCCAAGAGCAGATATCTTCTCCTCACCAAGGCTCCTGCTCTTGGAGCTGACCCCAGGGAGAAAGAGGTGCCAAAGAAAATCCTGCTTGGAGTGAGGTTAGTTGGAGGGCATCTGAATCCATTAGACCACTCTTTCTGCCATCACTCAGAATGGGTGCTCCAGATACAGACAAAACTCAGTTCTAGGAAAGTCAAACCCAAATCTTGCACACCTGAGTGTGAACTGTGTAAAGTTAAAATTAAGTGTGACAATAACAGATGCATGTCATAATGGAGCCTTTTACAGATGGAAGAGTGCTGTCCTAGGCAACATCCATGGTGCCCTCACAGGGGCGTGCTGGCGTGTTTCATGCCCATGGATAGCCAGGACCTCTGGGGCTCAGAGCTGTGCAGTGACGGCTCAACAAGACCTGCCCAAATCGGCCGGGCCACGTCTTCAGAACACTATGTGTCCCCTCCCAAGCCAGCTTCATCAGAGAGACAGTGGAGTGGAGCCCTCACCCAGTGCCGACTTCTGCATCCGTCACGGAGGGTCCCCACTTGCCCAGGACCCTCTGAAGCACAGGACTGGGAAGCCAGCAGGCTTGGCACACACAGAATCCATGCTTTGCAGGGGAGGGAACGATGGCCCCCAGTCAGCTTGGCCTTCCCACAGCACAGGCACCAACGCCAAAGCTGCCGGGACTCCAGAAATCACCTCTGCAACCCCGGCTCTCTGTGCAACCCACAGCAAAAGTGCGTGGGAAAAAAGTCCACGCATATATTGTGAAATCTGATTTTTCTGCTCAACTTGTCTACAGCATTCAGGAAGGAAGCAGGGAAGGGCCTTTTTAGGAAACGACCAAAAATCTCTGATGAGGAGAGATCAAGGGAGGAAAGCAGAACTCCTGAGTTCAGCGTCTGACATCAAAACCCAGAGTCACCAACACTCGATGAAAGGCGCACACCTAACTGTCTTGCATGTTCTGCACATGTACCCCAAAACCTAAAATGCAATAAAAAATTAAAAAAAAAAAAAAGAAAGGCACACACCTGCAGCCAGCAGCGGGACAGTCCCGTGTGTTCCTTGTAGCCACCTGCCTGCCTTCCTTTCTTCCTTCCTTCCCTCCCTCCCTCCCTTTTTTTGAGATGGAGCCATCAGTCACCTGCAGCCCAGAAGGCTCTGGGCAGAGAGGAACTAACAGGGACTCCTGGCACCTTCCCAGGAGGCCTCCTCTGGCAACTCCTTTCTGCTCCCGGAGGCATCTCTGGGAAGAAGTACAAGCTTCTGGAAAGTATGAGGAAATGGTTCTTAAAGTTTCCAAACCAACGACTGAGATTTAATGGAACTTGATTTTCTAATACAGAAATTGTAACCTTTTTTCATTTTCAAAATATAGCACTGTGGTATTAGATGTCTTTTTCTAACTTACATCTCCCTCCCCTGACCGCACATCCCAAAACGTCCTCAAACTCCACTTGTGTGGCAGGGATTTGGAGTAGGAGCAGCCACTAGAAAGGCAAAGGAGCTGGTGGGGAGCCATGCTGATGCCACAGCTCATCCAGAAGGCACACGCCTGCTGCCAGCCGCGGGATGCTCCAGTGTGTTCCTTGTAGACTGCCTGCCTGCCTGCCTTCCCTCCCTCCCTCCTTCTCTTTCTTCCTCCCTCTCCTTCCCTCCCTCCCTTCCTCCTTGTTTCCCTCCTTCCCTCCTTTCCTTCCTTCCTTCCACTCTTTCTCCCCTTCCTTCCTCCCTCCCTTTTCTCTTTCTTTTCCTCTTTTTCCTTCTCTCTCTCTCTCTCTTGAGATTGAGTCTCTGTCACCCAGGCTAGAGTGCACTGGCAAGATCTTAACTCACAGCAGCCTCCACCTTCTGGGTTCAAGTGATTCTCACACCTCAGCCTCCCAAGTAGGAGGGATTACAAACACATGCCACCACACCCAACTAATCTTTGTAATTATTTTTAGTAGAGATGAGGTTTTGCCATACTGACCAGGCTGGTCTCAAACTCCTGACCTCAGGTAATCCGCCTGCCTCAGCTTCCCAAAGTACTGGGATTAAGTACTTTGTACTTAAGTACAGGTGTGAGTCACCACACCCATCCCCTTGTAGTATTTCTTTACATAGCTTGTGTGAATTTAATTTAGACTGATTTTCATGAAGCTACTTTACAAATACAATACATATAGTTGGTTGTAATATCTACATTAGATGGGATACATTTTACCTGCCTCTGTTCATATGCTGATACAGTGTGGCTGTGTCTCCACTCAAATCCCATCTTGAATTCTAGCTCCCATAATTCCCACCTATTGTGGGAGGGACCCAGTGGAAGATAAGTGAATCATGGGGGTGGTTCCCCCACACTGTTCTCATGGTAGTAAATAAGTCCCATGAGAGCTGATGGTTTTATAATGGGTTTCTCCTTTCACTTGACTCTCATTCTCTCTTGTCTGCCACCACGTAAGATGTGCCTTTTGCCTCTCACCATGACTGTGAGGCCTCCCCACCCATGTGGAACTGTGAGTCTATCAAATCTCTTTTTCTTTATAAATTATCCAGCCTCAGGCATGTCTTTATCAGCAACTTGAAAACAGACTAATACACATGGAGACTCAGCAAACATTTCCTAAATCAAAACACCCCTAACGCATGGTGAGGGCCATAAGGGAATGGTCGTAAACAGAGCCTATCTAGTCCTGCGACTGGCATTACCTGGGAAGATTAGACCACACTCTGCCCCAAGGACATGCCCTCCCAATCCCATAGAACTGGAACAGAACCTGGGTGCTCAAGGACCCAAAGCCATTTGCTGGGAGCCCATCCTGTACTGCATCCATCAGCTGCCCACTAAGAATGGGTGCCTCGAGTCTCGGGCAGTCAAGATTACCCAGGTTCACAGGTCCTGCAGCCCGCCTGTCTGCACATTGTCAAGAATGCCTGTTAGAAGGGTTTGCTGCCCAGAAAATCTAAAGGTGACTTTTGTTTTGGTGGGAAGGAAAGTTCAAAAAGAGGAGGCAACTCCATTAAACGGAGTTAGTAGGCACTAAAGCACCCTCCTGGAAGCACCTCAGTGGCTGTGGTCACATCAGGATTTTCCTGCCAGGAAAGAAATCATTCTTCCCAATTGTGTCTTATCTGATGCTGAAAATAACACAGGACCTTCCTAGAGCCAGAAATCACAGGTGCATGGATAAAGGGCCTGCAGCCCTCCCATGACTGCACTGCTGTGGTTTCAGCTTGGTGGGGGACCCAGCTCCAACCCCTCTTGCTTTGCCATGGTGATGTTTTGCGCCCTGTGTAAAATGGAGGCGCTGGGGGAAAGAGGAAATGGCTAAAGAATTTCATGGCTTCTCAAGATGGAAACTCAGATCCTAACTTTAAAACTTTGAGCTGCTAGGCATGCTTTCCCTAGAAAGAGGACTAAATCAAATTCAAAGATCTTTGATTGCTTTTTGCAGAAAATGGGGATTTAAAAAATTATCTCATAATCCATTGGCCCCTTGAGGTTTCTGGAAGTAGCTGACTGGTTGAATTTATTCCTTCCTTATCCTGAATGGCTTGTTCTCAAAGACTTCCTGGAACAAAATACCCAATGCAGGGAGAGTCTCAAAACCCTGCTTCCTGAAATATAACCTGTTTGAAAACTCCGTGCATAAAATAACACTGAGTGTCCGTCACCACTGCCAGGCCCTGGTCAGGAATGCAAGCTTCCAAGTGACTGCGGATGCCCTGCCTGAGCCCACTGGTGAGTGTGGAGTAGGGCAGCCCTCAGGACAGTGTGACTCTTACAGGGCATGAATGTCTGGCCATTGCCTTTGAAGAATGTGGGATCCAGGGACAGCCCTGTTCTAAGTAATTACTTCTTTGTGGATTTCCTACTTTCATTATGGAGTCAAATAACCTTTTCCCCAATAACTCCTTTTAGATGGGAATGAAAGAGCATGCCTTTAAACACACACACACACACACACACACCACACACACACAAAATATTTACTACTGCGACTTTGTTGCTTCGTTCCAGCAACAAGAGAAAATAATTGGATGTTGTCAAAATTAAAATGGGCCAGCATGGTGGCTCACACTTGTAATCCCAGCATTTTGGGAGGCTGAGGAGAAAGGATCACTTGAGCTCAGGAGTTCAAGACCAGCCTGGCTAACATGACAAAGCCTGCATCTCTACAAAAATACAAAATTAGCCGGGCATGGTGGTACATCCAGACTATAAGTCAGACTGAAACACAATTTCAGAAATGCAATTTTTACTTCCTGGACTGCAGGATGGGTACTCTCACGAGCCATCTTGCCACGAGAGTACAACAAACAAAGGAAAACACACAAATTTATCCCTTACGCATTTGGGGTCATCCTTACTGCTGTGTCTGATCTCCACTGGCTGGAGCCAGACCTCACAATCTAAACTAAAACCCGATTGGCTAACAACTTAAAACTTTCTGAACAGGTTATACCAGTGAAGACATGGAACATGCCTGTGAGCAGGTCCAGCACAGACATCTTGATTAAAGTACAAGGACATAGAATGTACTACGTGCCTGTAAGCATGGCATGTCTAACAGCTACATAGGATAGGGCGTAACAAAGTTATTAGCACGCTTGTTCTTTAACAAGAAAGGAAACTTTAAAAAGGAGCTTTTCTACTTCCCACAACCTCTCCCATCTGCGTTCATTTACTAGAGCTTTTATAACAAAACACTGCAGACTTCGTGGTTTAAACCAGGGGTCCCCAAACCCTGGGCCATCAACCAGTGCCAAGACACACAACAGGAGCTGAGCAGTGAGCAAGCGAGCAAAGCTTCATCTGTATGTACAGCTGCTTCCAGTGCTCACATTGCCACCTGAAAAAGGCCTCCTGTCAGAACAGCAGCTGCATTAGATTCTCGTAGGAGCATGAACCCTATTGTGAACTGGGCATGCGCAGGATCCAGGTTGCATGCTCCTTATGAGAATCTAATGCCGGATGATTTGTCACTATCTCCCATCATCCCTAGATGGGACCTGGAAAACAAGCTTGGGGCTCCCACCGATTCTCCATGATGGTGAGCTGTATAACCAATTCATTACATATTACAATGTAATAACAATAGAAATAAAGTGCACAAGAAATACATGTAATGTGCTTAAATCACCCTGAAACCAACCCCTTGTCCCTGCCCCATCTGTGGAAAAACTGTCTTCCCTAGAGCCAAAAAGGTTGGGGACCACTGGTGTAAACAACAGAAATTTATTTCTCACAGTCCTGGAGGCTGGACATCCAAGATGAAGGTGGTCCCGGCTTGGTTTCTCCTGAGGCCTCTCTCCTTGGCTTATGAATGGCCATTTTCTCCCTGTGTCCTCACATGGCTGTTTCTGTTTGGGTCCATCCTGGTCCCTCTCTTCTTACAAAAACATCAGTCATACTGGACTAAGGGCTCACCTTCCAACCTTAACTAGCTTTTTTTTTTTTTTTTTTTTTTGAGACAGAGTTTCACTCTTCTTGCCCAGGCTGAAATCAAATGGCACAATCTTGGCTCACCACAACTTCCACCTCCTAGGTTCAAGCGATTCTCCTGCCTCAGCCTCCCAAATAGCTGGGATTAGAGGCATGTGTCACCACACCTGGCAAATTTTTGTATTTTTAGTACAGATGGGGTTTCTCCATATTGGTCAGGCTGGGATTACAGGCATGAGCCACCACGCCCAGTCTTTTAATTAGCTTTTTAAAGGCCCTATCTCCAAATGTCATCATATCAAGGGCTTCAACATATGAATTTGGGTGGGGGGCACAACTTAGTCCACAGCACCATCCACAGCTGGCCGCTCTTCATGCACCGTCCTTCCTCCCTCCCAAAGAACCTTCAGGCTTATCCTCTGCTCCCTCCTGGATCCCAGAGTCCACTCAAGGTTCCCAGACTTTTATGCCCGCATTCATGGGTGAACATTTTCACATGGCAATGTCCCGAATCCAGGTGAATGAGAAACTGCTCCTGGTTCTGCAGATGCCTGTGGGGACTCCATTAGACCTGCTTCCTAACATTTTGGGGGCCCTGGGAAAGAGCACAGATGGAAACCTAAAGAGTGCAATGCTCCAAGGTCTGGCAGACCTCGGAGATACTGTGTCCCAGACTACTGCAATAAAGCAAATTTCACAGTAAAGCAAGTCACATGAATTTTTGGTTTCCTAGTGCATACATATAAAAGTTATGTTTATACTATGCTGCAGTCTAGTAAGCCTGTAATACCATTTTGTCTAAAAACTACAATGTACGTACCTTAATTAAAATACACTTTTTTTTTTTTTTGAGACAGAGTCTCACTGTTGTTACCCAGACTGGAGTGCAATGGCACGATCTCGGCTCACTACAACTTCCACCTCCCGGGTTCAAGCAATTCTCCTGTCTCAGCCTCCCGAGTAGCTGGGACTACAGGTGCGCACCACCATGCCCAGCTAATGTTTGTATTTTTAGTAGAGACGGGGTTTCACCTTGTTGACCAAGATGGTCTCGATCTTTTGACCTCATGATCCACCCGCCTCAGCCTCCCAAAGTGCTGGGATTATAGGTGTGAGCCACTGCACCCGGCCTAAAATACACTTTAATGCTAAACAGTAGTGATCATCTGAGCCTTCGGTGAGTCATATCTTTAGGCTGGTGGAGGGTCTTGTCTCAAAGTTGATGGCCTCTCAGGGTGGCAGTTGCTGAAGGCTGGAGTTGCTGTGGCAGTTTCTTAAAATAACACAGCAGTGAAGTTTCTTCCACCAATTTGATTCTTCCTTTCACAACAGATTTCTCTGCAGCATGTGATGCTGTTTGATAGAACTTCTTTCAAAATCGGAGTCCATCCTCTCAAACCCTGTTGCTGCTGCTTTATCAACTAATTTATGGAATATTCCAAATCCTTTGCTGTCATTTCCGCAATGTCCATAGCATCTTCAACAGGAGGAGATTCCAACTTGAGAACCCACTTTCTTTGCTCATCCATAAGAAGCAACTCCTCAACTGCTCAAGTTTGATCATGAAATGGCAGTAATTCAGCCCCATCTTCAGGCTCCACTTCTAATTCTAGTTCTCTTTTTATTTCCACCACATCTGCAGTGACTTCCTTTGCTGAAGTCTTGGACTCCTCCCTCAAAGTCATCCATGAGGGTTGGAATCAACTTCTTCCATACTCCCGTGATGTGGATATTTTGACCTTCCAGGAATCACAAATGTTCTTAATGGTGTCTAGAATGGTGAGTCCTTTCCAAAAGGCTTTCAATGTACTTTATCCAGATCCATCAGAGGAATCACTACCTGTGGAAGCTATAGGCTTAGAAAGTGTATTTCTTAAATAAGACTTGAAAGCTGAATTTATTCCTTGATCCACAGGCTGAAGAATAGATATTATGTTAGCAGGCATGGAAACAACATTAATCTCTTTGTATATGTCCATCAGAACTCTTGGATAACCAGGTGCATTGTCAATGAGCAGTAATATTTTGAAAGCATGGTTTAGTGAATAATATAGGCACACAGTTGAGCAGTAGGTCTCAACTGCAGGCTTAAATTATTCACTAAACCCTGCTGTAAACAGATGTCCTGTCATCCAGGCACTGTTGTTCCATTTCTAGAGCACAGACAGAATAGATTTGGCATAATTCTTTTCATTTCTTTTGAGATGGAGTCTTGCTGTCACCTAGGCTGGAGTGCCATGGTGTGATCTCAGCTCACTGCAACCTCTGCCTCCAAGGTTCAAGCAATTCTCCTGACTCAGCTTCCTGAATATCTGGGACTACAGGTACATGCCACTATGCCCAGATAATTTTTGTATTTTAGTAGAGAGGTGGTTTCACCATGTTGGTCAGGCTAGTCTCAAACTTCTGACCTCATGATCCACCAGCCTTGGTCTCCCAAAGTGCTGGGATTACAGACGTAAGCCACCACACCTGGCCAATTTGGCATTATTCTTAAGGACCTTAGGATTTTCAGACCAGTAAATGAGCGTGGACTTCAACTGAAGGCTACCAGCTACATCAGCCCCTAACAAGAGACTCAACCTGTCCTTTGAAGCTTTGAGGCCAGGCACTGACTTCTCCTCTCTTGCTATGAAAGTCCTAGATGGCATCTTCTTCCAGTAGAAAGCTGTTTCACCTACATTGAAAATCTGTTGTGTAGTGCAGCCACCTTTACCAACATTCTTAGCCAGATCTTCTGGATAACTTGTTGCAGCTTCTACATCAGCAATTGCTGCTTCACCTTGCACTTTTACGTTATGGAGATGACGTCTTCCCACAAACATCATAAGCCAATCTCTGCTAGCTTTAAACTTTTCTTCTGCAGCTTCCTCAAGTCTCTCAGCCTTCGTAGAATGGAAAAGAGTCAGGGACTTGCTCTGGGTTAGGCTGTGACTTAAGGCAATGTTGTGGCCGGCTTAATCTTTTTTTTTTTTTTTTTTTTTTTCATTTTAGGTTTTCAAGCCCATCCAAAAATGGGCAAAGGATATGAACAGGCTTAATCTTTTATCCAGACCACTAAAACTTTCTCCGTGTCAGCAATAAGGCTGCTTTACTTCCTTATCATTTGTGTGTTCACCGGAGTAGAACTTTTCATTCCCTTCAAGAATTCTTCCTTTGTATTCACATCTTGGCTAACTGGTGCCAGAGGCCTAGCGTTCAGCCTACCTCAGCCTTTGACACGCCTTCCTTGCTTAGTCATTTCTAGCTTTTGATTTAAAGTGAAAGACATGTGACTCTTCTGTTCACTTGAACATTCAGAGGCCATTGTAGGGTTATTAATTGACATAATTTCAATATTATCGTGTCTCAAGGAACAGGAAGAGAAGGAAGGAACAGCTGGTCGCTAGCAGAGTCAGAACAGGCTCATGCACTGATTATGTTCACGGACTTTCATGGGCATCGTTTGGGGTGCCCCAAAACAATTATAACAGTAATATCGAATATCACTGATCACAGATCACCAGGACAGATACAATAATAAAGAAGTTGGAAATATTGTGAAAATTACCAAAATGTGACACAGAGACATGAAGCGAGCCCATGCTTTTGGAAAAGTGTCCCTGATAGAAGACTTGCTTGAAGCAGGGCTGCCACAGCCTTCACAATGTAAAACACGCAGCATCTGCAAAGTGCAGTCAAGGGAAGAGCAGTGAAATGAGGAACGCCTGTCTTCCAAAGGTACAAACCAAGTTAGCAAAGCGCTATATATGACACGCTCTGCCCTCCTATCTTGACAAACATAACTTCTTAACAACAGGAGAAGCTCATTTCAAATTTAAAATTCTTGGACTCCTTGGAGCATTGCACCAGAATGTGGCAATACCAAGCGAGCTGCCCCCAGCAGGCAGTCCACCCCCTTCTCCACCCACCCCAGCCACCAATAGATACCTAAGGGGCCTGTGAGTACAAATGTGGCCACCTCCCCACACACTGTCCACAGCCCCCCAAGATCCTCCCTGGGCTCTAAGGATGTACAAACTGGCAGCATGGTCACCCTCATGAGCACAGACCCAAGGATGAGGTCCACTTAGCCCCACAGTGGCCACTGGCAGGAATCCTGGGGTCCTGGTACCCTGAGCCAGTTTAGGAGGAGAAGTATGGGCCAGGAGGGTACCTCCTCTTGGGCTCATGGAGTCTTTGCCCCCACAGAGGGAGATGCAGCTGAAAGAGGGCTCAAAGCGTGGGGCCCAGGGCAGGAGTCTGTCCTGTCCAGTCAGAAAGCATCACAGAACTCAATAGAAACCTGCGTGGTTGAAGCCCAGAGAGCAGTAGCATGAGTCAGAATCAGGCCCGTTCAGAACTTTCTTTGCAGGCGAAGGCAGTGGAGAGACAGCAGGGAGCCCTGGGCCCTACAGGGTCTCAGCAAGGCTGACCCAGGCTCAGCAGTCCAGCCTTTAACCTTGGAGCCCACTGTTCCTTTGAGTAAAGCACTCTCTCCCATTCCCTTTACAAAGCCTCCTAAAACCAGGAGGTGGTCTGCACCTGAAGCAAGAAAGAGGAGAGGGGCGGGGCATGGTGGCTCACACCTATAATCCCAGTACTTTGGGAGGCTTCCCTCCCCGGATTCCCTCCTTGCTGCCGTGGAGGCAGCTCCCGGCAGCGAGGGAGCTGATTACGAGGTCGGGAGATCAAGACCATCCTGGCCAACATGGTGAAATTCCATCTCTACTAAAAATATGAAAATTAGCTGGCTGTGGTGGTGCGTGCCTGTAGTCCCAGCTACTTGGGAGGCTGAGGCACAAGAAATGCTTGAACCCAGGAGGCGGAGGTTGCAGTGAGCAGAGATTGCAAACAGGGTTAGACTCCATCTCAAAAAATGAGGAGGAAGAGAGGGACTAGAAGGACGATTTGGACAGAGGAACTGCCCAGGCCCCTGAATGCTCCGGCACCTGAAAGTGAGCTACACAGTGCAAGAAGCCTCAAGGGCTCTTTGCAGAAATCCAAGGCTCTTCAGAGTTTAACAACAGACTAAGAGTTTGAAAATACAAAGAAACGACCAGACCCACTTGAGGAAAATAATGTTTTTACCTGCTTTTCTTTATGACTTCACAGCAACAGAAGCTTCCTGGCTTTTCCTAGCTGTTCTCTCCTATCCCTTGAGCCAGAAAGACACCAGAAACTGCATACTAAGGGTTCAAAAGCAGCCACACACCCAGAACTGAGGCAGGGCACACAGTAAGGTGTGTGTGCTTCACGGGGCAGAGGGAGGCTCAGAGACAGGCCCTTCAGAGCCTCACCCTCGTCACCTTAGGGTGTGATGTTTCACATCAGAGCTGTTTTATCCTCCTCTGGGAAACGTGGATAAAGGATATGGGAGGGAGGCGTCTCGTGCATAGAGAGCCACAGAGGCACTGGAAAGCTGAGCCCATTCAGAGCTTGCCCTTCCACCCAGTCCCTGCCTTCCCTTCAGCTCTTGGGCTGTCCCATGGCTTCAAGTTCAAAGGACAAAGGGAAGAACTACAGGTGTCAAGTGGAAGAGCAAAGGCATTGCAAGGCCCTGCAGCCCGCGGCATGGCGGCAGCTCCCGGATTCCCTCCTCTCTGGCGGGGCGGCAGCTCCCCGGATTCCCTCCTCTCTGGCGTGGCGGCAGCTCCCCGGATTCCCTCCTGGCTGGCGGGGCGGCAGCTCCCCGGATTCCCTCCTCTCTGGCGGGGCGGCAGCTCCCCGGATTCCCTCCTCTCTGGCGGGGCGGCAGCTCCCCGGATTCCCTCCTCTCTGGCGGGGCGGCAGCTCCCCGGATTCCCTCTTCTCTGAGCTCACTGATTTGTTTGTGATTGTTTCTGAATCTAATTACTTTCCAGCTTGGGAGAAGTTCACTCCTTGTGATCAAACGTGAAGTCTCAGCTTGTGCTGTAGCAATTGGAGATTTCTCACAGAGAAGGAAACCCCCACGTGCGTGCTGCTGCGCCGAGGCCTGCATCTGCCCACGAGGGCTCCCCAGGGCCTCCGCCTCCAGAATCCCCTGGAATGCATGTGTGTTATCCATCGCCGTACGCTTCAGTACAAATCAAGGCGGGGTTTACCTTGGTACATGGCAGGAGATATTGGGCAGCTGACCCCCAGGGCCTCGTTATCTGGGAATGTCTCACAGAAATCCTGCAGCATGGCCGTTCCCAGGCCTTGGCGCCGGTGTTTCCTCCTGACAAACACGGTGTCAAAGACAGGTAGCAGATAGCACACACCTGTGCCACTGCCACACAGGCTGCCTGCAGGGAAAGAAAGAGACACACACTGTCCCCTGGGCTCATGGCTGACCCACCAGGACCCTGCAGGGCCCCTGCACAGTCAGTCATGGGTACCTCATGGAAACATGATCAGTTTTACAAGCTAAACAAGTGAGGCTAAAATAGCAGATCATTCTCCAGTTGACTGATCAGTTTTCTTGAAAAACTCACATGATATTAGACCACAGGGCTGAAATGAAAGGTGAAACTGGGAGACGATGCAGAGTGAGGACACTCATGCAGCACCCTCCTCAGATTCCTCCCTTCACTGCACATGGTTCAATGAGACTCTTGGAGCAAACCTGGCAACATCAACCATCTCCCTGCAGAAGTGAAACCTGAAGAGAACAATTCAACCCATCTCTAGGGTATGGACTTGTTTCAGTAACTCTAGCAAAGGGCTCACCAAATCCAATTATAGCAAAATGCACTTACTCCAAATAGACGCAGCACCAGGCCCTACTTCTCATGAAATATTGATGGCCCTGCTACAGCAGAATAAGAGAGGTGACAACAGGCAACCTCCCAACTTTTCACCCACAGCTTAACCATATTACAACCAAGGTCAACACCAGCACAGTTGCCATTTCTCCAATGAGAACATGGCCTTTCAGCCAGGCACCTCGGTCAACACTGTAACCAGAACTCCAATTCCACACTGAGCTTACCAGCTCACCTTCCTCACCTCTAAACTGCACAGGTGCCCATGCCCTAGATGCAATGGAGGAAGAAAGCAAATACAGAGCATTTTCAGCTCCTGCTGGAGTCAGTGGTATTTGTCCCTCCCGAGATTCAGAAGTGGGTAATTTCCCAAACAAACAAAAATGACTCAGATTCTATTCAGCCAGATCGAACTGCAAAGATACACCCACCATGGTGAACTGTTTGCAAAAATGGCCATGATTACTTCCTTCCTATGTCCATGCCCCTTTGCATCTGATTTTGAAGCTCCTCCCATCAAGAGATGGGATCAATTTCCCCTCACCTTCAGTTCCAGCTCCAGCTGGCCTTGTGATTCACTTTGGTCAAAAGAATGAGGCAGAGTGACAGCACCACCACCCTAATCCTAGGCCTCCTGGGGTACAGTGCACCTGTGTTCCCTCTCGGATCCCTGCAACACACCACAAAAGCAAGCCCAGCGTGGCCCGCTACCATGAAAGGAATATGGCCCGGTCACTGCTGTGGTCCCAGCCAATGTCTAGCCAGCCCCAAGCGGCAGAGCCACCTAACAAGCAGGTCACCGTGAATACACAAAAAGCCCACCTAGACTAGAAAACCACACAGCTGAGCTCAACCTAAAATGCCAACCAAAAGAATTGTTAGCTAAATAAGCTTACTATTTCATACCAAAAATTAATTTAAAAATAAATTATCTGTGGTCAATAAAGAGACTCATTTCTCTTGAGACAGTAACTATAAAATATTTAGGATTTCAACCTCAATACACTTGAGATGAGAGTACCAACTTGCTTGCAATTGTAATATTTCAATATATAGAAGATGATAGCAATGTTCTTGTAATTGTGAAGTCTTCCAAAACTAAAAAGACTTAGTAGTAAATAAAGACGCAATTTCATTTATAATGGTATTTTAAAAGAAGTAAATAATTAAGAGTATGTTTAAGAAAAGAATTGTCTTGAACACCGAAAACTACCAGACATTGTTGAGAGAAATTAAGGAAGATCTAAATAAATGAAAAGAAATTCCATGTTCATAGATTGGATGACTCAATTAACAAGATAATTCTTCCCAAAATGATCTGTAAACTCAATGCTAGCTCTATCAAAATCCTCTTTGTAATTCTACAACTAAGCACAGGTTTAGATAGACAAATACTTACAATTATGTTACAGTTGCCTCTAGTAACCAGTACAGTAACAGGTTGTACGGGTTCGTAGCCTAGAGATGACGGGCCATACGCTACAGCCTAGGTGTGCAGCAGGCTCTGCCATTGAGTCCTATAGGAACATCCTATCATGTTCACACAATGATGCAACCACTTGACAATGCATTCCTCAAAAATACAAAAAATACTAGAAATACAAAAAATGAGCCAGGTGTGGTGGCTCTCACCTGTAGTCCCAGCTACTTGGGAGGCTGAGACATGAGAACTGCTTAATCTGGGAGGTGGGGGTTGCAGTGAGCCGACATCGTGCTACTGCATTCCAGCCTGGGTGACAGAGTAAGACTCTGACTCACCAAAAAAGAAAAAAATACATATCTGATATCTGTGGTTACCAGGACTGGGAGTAGGAAGGACGAATAAACAGAGCACAGAGGATTTTTAGGTAGTGAAACTACTCTGTCTGATATTAGAACAGTGAACACATGCCATTAAACATTTGTCACATCCCACAGATGGTACAATATGGGGTGAGCCCTGAGGTAAACTATGGACTTCACTTAATAATAATCTATTCTTATAGACTGAACCATGTATTTCCAACATTCACAAACCCCCAGGATCTCAGAAGGTGGCTCTCTTTGGAGATAAGAATTTTAAAAGAAGTCACAAAGCTAAAACAAGGCCATTAGGGTGTGCACTAGTCCAACTTGACTAGTGTCCCTGTAAGAAGAAATTTGGACACCCAGGAAGACACCAGCAATACTCAAGTAGAGAAAAGACCAAGTACAGACATAATGAGAGGGCAGCCATCTGCAAGCCAAGGAGAGAGGCCTCTGAGGAAAACAAGCTTCTGACACCTTGACCTTTCTCACAGTCTCTCCCTAACTGTGAGAAAATTAGTTTCCGTTGTTTAAGTCAGCAGTCCCCAACCTTTTTGGCACCAGGAACCAGTTTCATGGAAGACAATTTTTCCATGGACCAGGAAGGGGAGAAGATGGTTTCAGGATGATTCAAGCGCATTACATTTATTGTGCACTTTATTTCTATTATTACATTGTAATATATAATGAGATAAGTATACACTCACCATAATATAGAATCAGTGGGAGCCCTGAGCTTGTTTTCTTGCAACTAGATAATCCCATCTGGGGATGATGGGAGATCATGACAAATCATCAGGCTTTAGACGCTCATAAAGAGGGAGCAACCTAGATCCCTCACATGTACAGTTCATAATAGGACCCGTGCTCTTATGAGAATGTAATACCGCTACTGATCTGACAGAAGGCAGAGCTCAGGTGGTAACGTGAGTGATGGGAGCAACTGTAAATACAGATGAAGCTTTGCTCACTCACCCAGCATTCACCTCCTGCTGTGCAGCCCAGTTCCTAGCAGGCCACAGACTGGTACCGGCCCATGGCCTGGGGCCTGGAGAACCCTAGTTTAAGCCACCCAGTCTTTGGTATTTTGTTATGGAGGCCCTAGAAAACTAATGTATATATCAATGTTCGTTCATCAATTGCAACAAACGTACCACACTAATGCAATATGTTGATAGAGAAAATTGTTGGGGGAGGGGAAACAGAGAAACTCTGTACTTGCCCCTCAGTTTTTCTATAAATCTAAAAACTATTCTTAAAATAAAGCCTATTGATATTTTTTAATGTATTAGGATTTTATGAAATAAGTTTGGACCCTTACCTTACATCATATACAAAATAAAATAATTCAAAATGGATCATGGACATGAATGTAAGAGATAAAACTATAAAGCTTTTAGAAAAAGTAAAAATCTTCCCAACCTTGGGTTACACAAAGAGTTGTTAGATTCAACGCCAAAAACACAATCAACTGACAAACCTAACTTCATCAATGTTTTAAACTGTTTGTTTCAAAAGACACCACTGGGAATCACAGCAGATGAGCGGCAAGGCTAGATCACAGCTCTGACTGGGATAGACAGAGCAGCATGTGGAGGCTCACATTGTTAATTTTGGCTACAGAACAACTGGAGAAATAAATCAGGAAACCTGAGAGGACCCACAGACTCCCTGAAGGAAGTGGATTGCTCCTGCAGGACCCAGGAGACATCCCAAATACTGTGTTGGTATCCCTGACTGAGAGACCCACGGATGGTTCACATCACAGAACTTTGTGCAGACAGCCCCCAGTAGCAGCCAGAGCCTGGTAGAATAGCTGAGTGGCTAGATCCAGAAGAGAGATAATGATCACTACAGCTCAGCTTTCAGGAAGCCACATCATAGGAATACAGGGAGAGTGCCACATCAAGGAAACACCCCGTGGAACAAAAGAAGCCTTCAGCCCCAGCCCTTCCTCTGACAGACCCTACCCAAAGCAGAAGGAGACAGAAAACCAACTCTGGTAATATGACAAAACAAGGTTCTTTAACACCTCCCAAAAAATTACACTAGTTCACCACCAATGGATCCAAACAAAGAAGAAATCCCTGATTTACCTGAAAAAGAATTTAGGAGTTTAGTTATTAAGCTTATCAGGGAGGCACCAGAGAAAGATGAAGCCCATTGTAAGGAAATCCATGTCATACACAAAAAAATATATACACTATTTAATCTGTCAAGTTAAAAATCTTTTTTTTTGGAGACAGAGTTTCGCTGCTGTTACCCAGACTGGAGTGCAATGGCACGATCTCGGCTCGCCGCAATCTCCGCCTCCTGGATTCAAGCAATTCTCCTGCTTCAGCCTCCCGAGTAGCTGGGACTACAGGCACGCACCACCATGCCAAGCTAAGTTTTGTATTTTTAGTAGGCAGGGTTTCACCTTGTTGACCAGGATGGTCTCGATCTCTTGACCTCGTGATCCACCCACCTCAGCCTCCCAAAGTGCTGGGATGATAGGCGTGAGCCACTGCGCCTGGCCTAAAAATCTTTAAATATTAATGATGCTATGTAACCGTCATTACCATCCATGTCCAGACCTCTTTCCATATTATAAATGGAAACTCTGTACCCATTAAACAATAACTCCCTGTTTCGCTCTCCCTCTGGTTCTTGAAACCACCATTTCGCTTTGTATGAGTCTGAGACAAATTCTCAATTCAAATATGAGTATTTTTTTTTGGGAGGGAAGGAGGACAGTAGGGAGGAAGGAAGGGATGAAGGAAGGAAGGAAGGGAGAAAGGGGGGAGGGAGGGAGGGATGGAGGGAGGGAGGAAGGGAGGGAGGGGGGAGGGAGGGAGGGATGGGAAGGAAGGAAATCAAGCAATGAGAGAGACATTGCTGACTTGGATCTAGAGGTTTACAAGTTGATTTCTTTTTTTGAGAGAAGTAAAGAAAAAAAAATAAGTAAAGGAGAGGAAGAAGGAGGAAGAGAAAGAGGGAGAATAAACGGAAATTTTGCTTTATTCTGAAAAAAATTGGGTATTAATAATGGCCAATCAATGTTTCATTTAAACATATGGGTAGGTGTGATGTGGTATTGACAAGAATGTATATTTTGTGTATTTGAAGTGAAGAGCTCTATAAATATTTATTAAGTTTACTTGTTCTAGATCTGAGTTCGAGTCCTTGATATCCTTATTAATTTTCTGTCTCATTGAATCTAAGTCTCTATGTATCTGGGTGTTAGGATCGTTAGCTCTTGTTGTTGCATTGATCCTTTTACTACTATATCTTTGTTGCTTTAAAATCTATTTTATCCGATACAAGAATTGCAACTCCTGCTTTTTATTTATTTATTATTTATTTTTGCTCTCCATTTGGTTGGTAAATTTTTCTCCATCCCTTTGTTTTGAGTCTTCGTGTATCCTTGCACGTGAAACAGGTCTGGATGTAACCTGCCGTTGGGTTTTGGCTGTGTCTTTTGATTGGGGGATTTAGTCGATTTAAATTTAGGGTTACTGCCATTTGATGTTAACTGGCTGTTTTATCCATTCGTTGGTGTTAATTCTTCTTTATGTTGGTGCTCTTTACTTTTCGGTATATTTTTAGAAAGGCTAATACTGGTTGTTTCTTTCTGTGTGTAATGCTTCTTTCAGAAGCTCTTGTAAAGCAGGCCTCATGGTAATAAAATCTCTGAGTTCTTGCTTGTTCGTAAAAGATTTTATTTTTCCTTCAGTTGTGAAGCTTAGTTTGGCTGGATATGAAATTCTGGGCTGAAGGTTCTGTTCTTTGAGGATGTTGAATATTGGCCCCCACTCTCTTCTGGCTTGTAGAGTTTCTGCTGAGAGATCTGCTGTAAGTCTGATAGGCTTGCCTTTGTGGGTAACCTGACCTTTCTCTCTGGCTGCCCTTAATATTTTCTCCTTCATTTCAACCCTGGTGAATCTAACGATTATGTGCCTTGGGGTTGCTCTTCTTGTGGAATATCTTTGTGGTGTTCTCTGTATTTTCTGCATTTGAGTGTTGGCCTGTCTTGCTAGGTGGGGGAAATTTTCCTGAATAATATCCTGAAGGGTATTTTCCAGCTTGGATTCATTCTCTCCGTGGCATTCAGGTACACCTATCAAACGTAAATTTGGTCTTTTCACATAGTTTCACATTTCTTGGAGACTTTGCTCATTCCTTTTTATCCTTTTTTCTCCAATCTTTTCTTCACGTTTTATTTCATTAAGTTGGACTTTGACCTCTGATATCCCTTCTTCTGCTTGAACAATTCGAGTGTTTAAACCTGTGCATACTTCTCGGAGTTCCTGTATTGTATTCTTCAGTTCCATTAATTCACTCATACTCCTCTCTAAGTTGTCTATCCTCAATAGGATTTCATCAAACCTTTTTTCAAAGTTCCTAGTTTCTTTACATTGGGCTATAACATGTTCTTTTAACTCACCGAAGTTTATTATCCATTCCTTGAAGAGTGATTCTGTCATCGGGATGCGCTCGTTCTCCATCAAGCCTTGTTCCATTGTTGATGTGGAACTGTGATCATCTTTAGAGGGAGAGGCGTTCTGACTTTGAGTATTCTCAGCTTTTTTACACTGGTTTCTTCCCGTCATTGTAAATTTATCCTCCTGTCATCTTTGAATTTACCAACTTTCAGATTAGGTCTCTTGAGTGGGCGTCCAGGTTGTTAGTTCCCAGGGCCAGAGCAGCGGCGTTAAAACTGATGGTGCTTTTCTGCCCAGGATTCTCCTGTCTGGCTTCCTTCTTATGTCCGTAGTAGGCGACTCTGCCTTCCCGGGGCTCCAAACCTCAATCAGAAGGGGAACCAGTCCCGTTTACTCTGCACCGAGTGCTGCCACGCCGGGCTCTGGTGTCATGCTGGGGGCCTGTGTGGGTCCTCCAAACCTGTTTACTCTGCTCCGAGAGCTGCGGCGCCGAGGTGCCGGCAGAACCTCGGGGATCTCCACTGGGGGGATCCTCCACTGGGGGATCTTCTGCTCCGTGAGCGACCAGAATTTGTCTGAAAGTGTGGCGTCCTCTAGTTCTCCGCACCTTTCCTGAGAGCTACAATCCCGGGATGTTAGCGATTGGCCATCCTGGATCGTTCTCCCAAATATGAGTATTTTTAAAATTTATATCTTTTAAATTGACAGGTAAATATTGTATATATCTTTGGTATACAACATGGAATGGCTAATACAAATAAATATATTGTATGTATTTTATATATTTATTTGTATGTATTTTAAATGTTTAAATTACATACATACAACCAATTCACTATTCAAATATGAGTATTTTTATAGTTTATATCTTTTAAATTGACAGTAAATATTGTATTCATCTTTGGTGTACAACGTGATGTCTTGAAATATGCTTAGATTATGGAATAGCTAACACAAATAAATATTTTTATATATTCATTTGTATTTTTTAATGTTTAAATTACATACACACACACAACCAATATAAAAATAAGCAAAGAACTTGAATAAACCCTCCTCCAAAGAAGATACATGAATGGCCAATAAGTACATATAAACATGCTCAGTAATCATTAGGGAAACGCAAATCAAGACTACAAGATACCACTTAACATCCATTAGGATGATACTATAAAAAAGTAAGTATTGGCGCATGCCTGTAATCCTAGCTACTCAGGAGGCTGAGGAAGGAGAATTTCCTGAACCCAGGAGGCGGAGGTTGCGGTGAGCCAAGATCATGCCATTGCACTCCAGCCTGGCGCTTGGCGACAGAGTGAGACTCTGTCTCAAAAAAAAAAAAAAAAAAAAAAAAGGGGGGAGAAATGGGGTGTCACTCTGCTGCCCAGGCTGGAGTGCACAGTGTGAGTCCATGTGGTCGGGGCCCACAGCTGCTGCAGCCAAAACCTCCCAGTTTCAAGCAATCCTCCCACCCTAGCCTCCTGAGTAGCTGAATGTGGCACCGCTACACCCAGCTAATTTTTTACCAATTTTCTGCGAAGAAAGGGTCTCACTATGTTGCCGGGGCTGGTCTCAAACTTCTGGTCTCAAGTGATCTTCCTGCCTTGGATTATAGGTCTGAGCCACTAGGCCCAGTCAACAGTTTTTTTAATCATAAGGGAAATGCAAATCAAAACTATGAGATCATCTCACCCCACCTCAAAAAATGGCTTTCATTTAAAAGACAAAAAACAAGCCGGGTGCAGTGGCTCATGCCTGTAATGCCAGCACTTTGGGGGAGGCTGAGGTGGATAGATCACGAGGTCAGGGGTTCAAGACCAGCCTGACCAACATGGTGAAACCCTGTCTCTACTTAAAAATACAAAAATTAGCCGGGTGTGGTGGCACACACCTGCAATCCCAGCTGCTTGGGAGGCTGAGGCAGGAGAATATCTTGAACCCAGGAGGTGGAGGTTGTAGTGAGCTGAGAGCGTGCCATTGCACTCCAGCCTGGGCAAAATAGCAAGACTGTCTCAAAAAAAAGTAAAAATATAAATAAATAAAATAAACGACCAAAAACAGGTGCTAGTGAGGTTGTAGAGAAAAAGGAGCTGTTATAACACTGTTGATGGGAATATAAGCTAGTATAGCCACTATGGAAAACAGTATGGTTATTTCTCAAAAAACTAAAATTAGAACCACCATATGATCCAGCAATCCTATTACTGGGTATCTATCCAAAAGAAAGGAAATCAATATTTTTTTTTTTTTTTTTTTTTTTTGAGACGGAGTTTTCCTCTTGTTACCCAGGCTGGAGTGCAATGGCGCAATCTTGGCTCACCGCAACCTCCGCCTCCTGGGTTCAGGCAATTCTCCTGCCTCAGCCTCCTGAGTAGCTAAGAT
The DNA here is from genome assembly GCF_049354715.1 of Callithrix jacchus. Classification (NCBI taxonomy): domain Eukaryota; kingdom Metazoa; phylum Chordata; class Mammalia; order Primates; family Cebidae; genus Callithrix; species Callithrix jacchus. The sequence goes on along the minus strand of NC_133507.1, from coordinate 23,175,653 downwards.
TACAGGCACGCGCCACCATACCCAGCTAATTTTTTGTATTTTTAGTAGAGACAGGGTTTTACCATGTTGACCAGGATGGTCTCGATCTGTTGACCTCGTGATCCACCCGCCTCGGCCTTTCAAAGTGCTGGGATTACAGGCTTGAGCCACCGCGCCCGGCTGGAAATCAGTATGTTAAAGGGATACCTGTACTCGGATATTTACGACAGTACTATTTACAACAGCAAAGATGGAAACAACCCAAGTGTCCACTAATGGATCAATGGATAAAGAAAATACAGCAGAAAAAAACAATTAAAAAAAAAAAAGAAAAGAAAGGCCAGGGGCGGTGACTCACGCCTATAATCTAGGCACTTTGGAGGCCAAGGCCAGTGGATCACCTGGGGTTGGGAGTTCAAGACCAGCCTGACCCCATCTTTAAAAGGAAAAAAAAAAAAAAGCAAACGCGGCATATATGCACAATGGAATATTACTCAGTCATTGAAAGATGAAATCGTGTCATTTGCGCCAACATGCATGGAGCTAGAAGACGTAATGTTAAATGAAACAAGCCAGACACAGAACAGCAAACACCATATGTTCCTAGCCACCTGTGGGAGCTAAGGAAGTTGATCTCATAGACATGGAAAATAGAAAGACAGACACCAGAGCCCATGAAGTGTTGAGGTACACTCAGGGCCTGAAGAGAAGTTGGTTATGGGCACAAATAGGCACTTCGAGAGGCTGCAGCAGGAGGTTCACTTGAGCCTAGAAATTGAAGGATGGCCTGGGCAACAAAGCGAGTCCCCATCTCTACAAAAAATTTAAAAATTACCCATGTGGGGCTGGGTGCGGTGGCTTACACCTGTAATCCCAGCACTTTGGGAGGCCGAGGCGGGTGGATCACAAGGTCAAGATATCGAGACCATCCTGGCCATGGTGAAACCCCGTCTCTACTAAAAATACAAAAACTAGCTGGGTGTGGTGGCACACGCCTGTGGTCCCAGCTACTCCAGAGGCTGAGGTGGAAGAATTGCTTGAACCCAGGAGGCAGAGGTTGCAGTGAGCCAAGATTGCACCACTGCACTCCAGCCTGGCGACAGAACAAGACTCCATCTCAAAAAAAAAATTTACCCATGTGTAGTGCTGCACACCTGTTGTCCAAGCTACACAGTAGGCTGAGGTGGGAGGATCACTTGAGTCTGGGAAGTCGAAGCTGCAGTGAACACTGATGGTGCCATTGCATTCCTGCCTGGGTGACAGAGTGAGAAGCTATCTGCCCCACTGCCAGAAGAAAAAAACCAGAAAAATAAAAAAAAAAAAACTACAGTTAGATAGAAGAAATAAGTTCTAATGTTTCATAGCAGACTAGGGTGACTATACTTAGCAAGGATATTATGTATATTTCAAAATAACTAAAAAAGAGTACTTAGGCCTGCCATGGTGGCTCACGCCTGTAATCCCAGCACTTTGGGAGGCCGAGGCAGGTGGATCACAAGGTCAGGAGACCGAGACCATCCTGGTCAACATGATGAAACCCCATCTCTACTAAAAATACAAAAAATTAGCTGGGCACGGTGGCGCATGCCTGTAATCCCAGCTACTCGGGAGGCTGAGGCAGGAGAATTGCCTGAACCCAGGAGGCAGAGGTTGCGGTGAGCCGAGATCGCGCCATTGCACTCCAGCCTGGGTAACAAGAGCGAAACTCCGTCTCAAAAAAAAAAGAACCAGATACTATAAGTGCTCACCTGATTTTGGTTCTTATAAAGGTTTTTGTTTTTGTTTTTTTTCCTGTGTAGATATTTGTTAACTTGGTATCCTTGCCAGGAGTGGGACCAGGAAGTAAGGGGGTGGTCAATAGAGCTTTCTGTTTTGCTATCTTAATCTGCCTCCTCCCTCTTTTCTAATGTATGCATTTAGACAGGGGTCCCCAACCCATGGGTCATGGACAGGTACTAGTCTGTGGCCTGTTAGGAACCAGGCCACGCAACAGGAGGTGAGCTGCGCGTGAACGAGTGAAGTTTCTTCTCTTTTTACAGCTTTCCTCATTGCTCTGGTAACCACCTACCACCTCAGCTTTGCCTCCTGTCAGATCAGTGGTGGTATTAGATTCTCATAGAAGCACAAACTCTATTGTAAACCATATACATGAGGGATCTAGGTCGTGTGCTCCTAGTGATAATCTAATCCCTGATGATCTGAGGTGAAGCTGAGGTGGTGATACTAGCACTGGGGAGCAACTCCAAATACAGATTAGCATTAGCAGAGAGGTTCGACTGCACAGAGACCATAACAAATCAATTGCTTGCAGACTCATGTCAAAACCCTATCAGCAAGTGGCAAGTGACAATTAAGCTGCGTCCAGTGGCAGACTTTATAGCAGCAAGTGACTTGATGTACTTTATAGCTACATCTGGTGGTGAGCCTTAAATCAGAATCCAGCACTTATTTTAGTCCATGTGTGGCCCATAGATTATTTTATTTATCACTTTCATCTGTACCTCTTTCCTTCGCTGCACACTTATCTCAGTCCCAGTTTTGGTGAGCCCACAAGCTAACCCTAGCCAAAATGAGTAAAAAGCAAACATCACCGGAGAGTGGCTTTGAAAAGGGGGAAAGACCCAATGATGAGACAGCAGAAGACTCTGAGACTGCCAGCGAAAAGAAAGATGCATTTTAAAGAAACTACCAAGAGTCCGACTTAAAGTACAGGTTGATTCCAACAGGTGATTCACATCCTCCAAGCCCGCTTTGTATAATATGTGGTGACCAGCCATCCAACAAAGCCATAAAACCTTCAAAACTGCTTCACTGCATGAAGACGAAGCACCCTGCATTAAAAGATAAGCCTTTGGAGTTTTCCAAAAAAAAAAAAAAAACGTGAACAGGAAGAACAGATGCAATTATCTAAGGCCACCCCTCCATCAAATATGTCTGCGCTGAGAGCATCATTCTTACTGGCTGACCTCATTGCTAAAGCCCTTTACTTTTGATGAAGAGATGATCCTGCCTGCTGCTAAGGACATCCATCATGAACTTTTAGGAGAGGCTGTAGTTCAAAAGGGGACACATGTTCCTCTTTTGGATGGCACTGTAACTAGATGGATTGATGAAATAGCAGAGGATATTTAGGCACAATTGTTAGAGAAGATTAATGTATCACCGTGATACATAATCCAGGTTGATGGGCCTACCGATGTTGACAAAAAGGCAAAAATGGTTGTTTTTGTGTTATACATTTTCAGGATGATATGCATGAGGATATGTTATGCACACTTTGGTTGCCGACCAACACCACAGCTGCAGAACTATTCCAGTCTTTGAATGATTACATGTCAGGAAAACTGAATTGGTCATTTTGCGTCAGTATATGCCTGGATGGTGTGCCTTCTGTGATTTCCAGCTTTCTGGTTTCACCGCTTGGGTCAAAGAGGTCAATTCTGAATGTGACTCTCTGCACTGTGTCAGCCAGAGAGAAATGCTAGCTAGCTGAAAAATGTCACCTGAACTTAAAAATATTTTGCAGGATATAATTAAAATTATCAACCACATTAAAGTACACATCCTTGACTCACATCTGTTCACACAGCTCTGTGAGGAGATGGATGCAGAGCACACATGTCTTCTCTTATACACAGAGAGATGGCTTTCTAAAGGTAGATCACTGGCCAGAGTTTTTGAATTATGAAAGCCACCCCAGATATTTCTTTTAGAAAAACAGTTACCACTGACAGCACATTTCAGTGACACAGAATAAGTTAAAAACTTGCTTCCTCGTGTGATATATTCAACCTGCTAAACAAACTCAATGTGTCATGTCAGGGAAGAATGACAACTGTGTTCATTTCAGTAGATAAAGTGGCAGCATTCAAAGCCAAAGTGGAATTACGGGGGCAATGAGTGAAGCCCCCCAAACTGGGAAGGAAGGGATCCATGACCCATCTGTGAATAAGCCAGGTTAACTGACATTGTCTGTGCTGGAAGAGAATCAACTGCTTGACACTGCAAATGACAATGGCCTTAGCTCATCATCACTGGTCATTAGAGAAATGCAAATCAAAATCACATTGAGATACCACCTCATGCCAGTTAGAATGGTGATCATTAAAAAATCTGGAGACAACAGATGCTGGAGAGGATGTTGGGAAATAGGAAGGCTTTTACACTGTTGGTGGGAGTGTAAATTAGTTCAACCATTACGAAGACAGTGTGGCTATTCCTCAAGAATCTAGAAATGGAAATATCATTTGACCCAGCAATCCTATTATTGGATATATACCCAAAGGATTATAATACATTCTATTATAAAGACACATGCACACATATGCTTATTGAGGCACTGCTTAAAATAGCAAAGACTTGGAACCAACCCAAATGCCCATCAAAGATAAACTGGATAAGGAAAATGTGGCAATATACACCATGGAATACTACACAGCCATAAAAAAGATGAGTTCATGTCCTTTGCAGGGACATGAGTGAAGCTGGAAACCATCATTCTCAGCAAGCTGACACAAGAACAGAAATCCAAATACCACATGTTCTCACTCATAAGTGGGTGTTGAACAATGAGAACACATGGACACAGGGAGGGTAACATCACACACCAGGGCCTGTCTGGGAGTGGGGAGGGGCCAAGGGAGGGAAAGCAGTGGTAGGGGGACTGGGGAGGGATAACATTAGGAGAAATACCTAATATAGATTAAGGGGGATGAATGAAGCAAACCACCAAAGCAAGTAAGTGTTTGCCTGTGTAACAAACTGCATGTTCTATACGTGTACTCAGAACTGAATGAATGAATAAAAGAAACAAACAAACAAACAAATAAATAAATAAAAGTATGCCTGAGACTACTTCAAATCTCCATACATTCTGAATTGAAGTCAAAGCGAAATATCCTGAGATTGCCACAAAAGCACTGAAAAGCCTGCTTCCATTTCCAACATCCTGTCTTTGTGAAGCAGGGTTTTCCGCAATGACAGCAACCGAAACAAGATTACTGAGTAGACTGGACATAAGTCCCCACTTCAGGTGTCACCTCACTGCCTTTGATCGTACCCAGACGGGATCGTCTAGTTGCAGGAAGACAAGCTCAGGACTCCCACTGGAGCTATCTTATGGTTAGTTATATAATTATTTCATAATACATTACAAAGCAATAATAATAGAAATAAGGTGCACAATAAATAGAATGCTCTTGAATCATCCCCAAACCATTCCCCACCCTTAGTCCATGGAAAAATTGTCTTCCATGATATCAGTCCCTGATGCTAAAAAGGCTAGTGGCTGCTGCATTTAGAGCTGCAAATTCACCTCTCAGCATGACTTTGTCTGTATGCCACACATTTTGGTATGTTGTATTTTTATTTTTTTTAATTTTATTTATTTATTTATTTTTTGAGATGGAGTTTTGCTCTTGTTACCCAGGCTGGAGTGCAATGGCGCGATCTCGGCTCACCGCAACCTCTGCCTCCTGGGTTCAGGCAATTCTCCTGCCTCAGCCTCCCAAGTAGCTGGGATTACAGGCACACACCACCGTGCCCAGCTAATTTTTGTATTTTTTTTTCAGCAGAGACGGGGTTTCACCATGTTGACCAGGATGGTCTCCATCTCTCGACCTCGTGATCCACCCGTCTCGGCCTCCCAAAGTGCTGGGATTACAGGCTTGAGCCACCGCGCCCGGCCTGTTGTATTTTTATTTTTATGCAGGTTAAATATTTTATATTTCCTTTGAGACATCCTCTTTGATTCATATATTATTTAGAAATGTGGTTTGAGTTTCTAAGTGCTTGAAGAGCTTCCTGTTATCTTTCTGTTAATGAATTCTAGTTTTATTCTACTTTGCTCAGGCAACACATTGTAATGGTCAGTTATTTTAAATTTTCAGAGGTTCTTTTAATGGCCAAGTATATGGTCTAATTTTGTGCATGTTTTATAGGCAATTTAAAAGAATGTGTATTCTGTTATTGTGGGTGGAGTGTTTTACAAATGCCAATTAGATCCCTTTCATTGACAGTATGTTGAATTCTTCTACACACCTGCTGATTTTCTGTCTAGTTATTTTATTCAGTGTTGAGAAAGGAATGTTGTAGTCTCCAAATGTACTTGCAGATTAGTCTGTTTCTTCTATAATGTCTACAAATTTTATTTCATATGTTCTGGAGATTTGTTTTTAGTTTTACTATGTTTTTGTGGTTGATTGATCATTTTATCATGATACAATGTACCTTTCTGTTTATGTTAATTTTATTTGCTCTGAAATGCACTATCTGATAGTAACATAGCCATACTTTCTTTTGATTGCATGATGTATCTTTTTACATCCTTTCACCTTCAGCCTGTCTATATTACTGTATTTGAGGAGAATTTCTTATAGCATTGGATAACGTTTTTAGATCTACTCTGCCAATCTTTGTCTTTAAATTGGCTTATTAGGACCATTTATATTTAATGTGAATTTTAATATGTTAGGCTTATGTCTAGCTTTTTATTATTTGCTTTTTGCTATCCCTATTTTTCATTTCTGTGTTCTTTTTCTGTGAGTCACTTGAACATTGTTTTGAATTCCATTTTATCTATAGTGTTTCTTTCTTTTTTTTCTTTCTCCTTTTGTGGAGATGAGGTTTCACTATGTTGTCCAACCTGGTCTCAAATTTCTCAACTTAAGGAATCCTCCTGCCTTTGCCTCCCTAAGTGTTGGGAGTAGAGGCTTGAGCCACCACACTCAGCCCTATAGTGTTTCTGAGTGAATCCCTGTGTAGTTCTTTAAGTGGTAATTCTAGGTACTATATCATATATAAAATACACATGTATATTTACATATATGTACACATATACATTATATATATCAAAGGTATGTAGGCATGTGATGTATATCTTATCACAGTCTACAGATGTCATCATTTTACCGGTTCAGATGAGATCTAGAAACCTTATCTCTCTGTAGGTCCCTTTACTTTCTCCTTTCTTAAACATGTTCTTTACATACATCTAGAGACACATCAGACAATGTCATAATTTTTGCTTCAACTCTGAAAGATAATTTTTACAAATCAAGAGAAGGAAAGGTTATTGGATTTACCCATATTTTTTCCTTACTCTATCCTTTCTTTTCCTGATATTCCAAGGTTTCTTATTTCATTATTTATTTTATGTTTGGAGAACAGCCCTTGCCATTCTTTTGGGATAGGTCAGCTGGTGACTACTTCTTTTAGTATTCCTTCATCTGAGAATATTTTTATTTTCCCTCCATTCCTATAGGATATTTTCACTGGCATAGAATTCTGTTAAACCTATTCATGGAGGTGGTTTTTAAATTTGTTTTGCTGGCTGGTCGCAGTGGCTCACGCCTACAATCCCAGCACTTTGGGAGGCCAAGGCAGGTGGATCACGAGGTCAAGAGATGGAGACCACCCTGATCAACATGGTGAAACCCTGTCTCTACTAAAAACACAAAAATTAGCTGAGCATAGTGGCAAAAGCCTGTAGTCCCAGCTACTCGGGAGGCTGAAGCAGGAGAATTGCCTGACCCCAGGAGGCGGAGGTTGCGGTGAGCCGAGATCGCACCATTGCACTCCAGCCTGGGTAACAAGAGCTAAACTCCATCTCAAAAAGAAAAAAAATTTGGGGTGTGTGTGTGTGTGTGTGTGTGTGTGTGGCTATAGTATTTTCTACCTCAATTTTTTTGTTTTTTTGAAATGGAGTCTTGCTCTGTTGCCCAGACGGAAGTGCAATGGTTCAATCTGGGCTCACTGCAACCTCCATTTCCCGGGTTCAAGTGACTCTCCTGCCTCAGCCTCCCAAGTAGCTAGAAATACAATTGCTCATCACCATGCCTGGCTAATATTTAAATTTTTAGTAGAGATGGGGTTTTACCATGTTGGCCAGGCTGGTCTTGAACTCCTGACCTCAACTGATCTGCCCACCTTGCCCTCCCAAAGTGCTGGGATTACAGATGTGAGCCATTGCACCCGGCCATAAAAGCCTTAATTTGATTCTTATTTATATCTGTCATTTTTTGCTGAGATTTTCTATTTTTTTTCTGATTCAACTGTATTTGTAATTGCTCATTGAAGCAATAGTGTGATGGCTGCTTTAGATTCTTCATCAGATAATTCTAATATTTCTGTCACCTCTGTGTTGGTATCTATTGATTGTCCTTTATCATTCTGTTTGAGATCTTCCTGGTTCTTGGTCAGATAACTGATTTTTCAGTTGAAACTGGACATTGAGATTATTTATGTTTTGAGACTTTAGATGCCGTTTAAACTTTCTATTTTGGTTGGCTTCCTCTAACACCACTCCAGAAAGAAACAGGGGACTCCTGTAGGGGCAGAAGTCCAGTTCCCTACTAGACCCAGGCTGTTACCCAAGCAGAGAATGTCTTCATCACTGGTGGGAAGAGGTGGGAATTCCAACTCCCTACTGGATCTTCACTGTTACATCCCCGACTAAGAGAGGTAGGAATGCCTCCAGACCACTCACCAGATGGCCTTCCCTGACACCACAGGGCAGGGAGTGGCCTCCTTAACACTGAGGGACAATGAAAGTCCTGACTTGAAACTAAGTCTTCTCTGGTATCACCTTTGCTGAGAGGGCGAAATCCAGATTCCCTCTGTGGGTTCTACTTTTATTGCAGGAAGAAGGCACATCTTACCACCACCTTCGGGGATGAAGTTAATTCTCAGTTTTCTATTCTGTCTTCTGTAACACCCATCATGTGGTTCAGAAGTTAGACATCTCCTTACAGCCTGGCAAGGGTCAAGTTTAGGGTCCCCATTTGGTCTTGACTGTCATGGAGGGTAGGATAGGGCTACAGTTCTTTCTGTGGTGTTTATTGTCTAAATGTCTTCTGTCTTAGTAAGTTTATTAAGAATAGTTATTGTCTAAATGTCTTCTGTCTTAGTAAGTTTTCCTTTTCCTAGTCCTTTGGCTAAAGAAACAAAGCTATTTGTTAGAACTCTTTTTTTTTTTTTTGGCTGTGCCTATTGGAGTCTAGGTCCTTCTGCTCCAATCTTAAGAAATATGAGGCAAAGAGAAAATTCAAGGAACTCACCATAGTGTCATTCCTTAGGTCTTGAGATCCCTAGTCAGTCTTATTGTTTGTACTATATGATAATGTCCAGAATTTTAGTAAAAAATCAAAAATGTATGTATTAAATACATACAATATGTTTTGGCATACATATACATGGTGTACTGAATATTACACTCAATTAACATGTTCATATCTTCTCAGTTACCATTTTGTGTGTGTGTATGTGTGTGTGTGGTAACAGCATATAAGATCTACTCTCTTAGCACATTTCAAGTATAAGAGTATATGTTACTAATATAATATAGTCACCATATTGTACATTAGTACTGTGTATTACAGCTATAGAACTTACTTATCCTACGTAACTGAAACTCTTATAGACTTTGACCAAAGTCTTTGACCACCAAAGGCTGAAATACTCCAGTGTGACATTTTGGGTCACCCCACTGATTAAGCATCCCAACTGCTGAAGTGCTGGCAGGAGGCAAAGTAGCCATGGAGTAAGCCGTAGTGTCAGTAAGCCATCAATGCCATGCACAGCCACGGGACTTGTGCAGAAAAGATGAGTAAAGCCATTACTCAGAACTTCCTTCCTTATTGTGGCTTGTAAATATTTTAACTAACTTCCTTATTTGTGTTGCTTTCCACAAAGATTGCACATGCATTGGTATCATCTGACTTTGTAATTGTTCTATGGTTTGAAATAGAATAGAATTGCTACAAAACTGAAAAAAAGAAATAGATGTCAGTCAGAGGGCTGAGGGTTGAAGCTGGAGGAAAGCAGAGTGGAGTGGCTTCCCTTTGGAAGTGGAATATGTTCAGTAGAATAAGGGTGAGCTTGTTTATCTTTGGTAGGAGTCTTTTTATTGTGTGTTACGTTTTATTTATGTCTAGGCAATGGTGAGGTAGAGCGTGGTGGGTATGCATGTTTTAGTCCAGCAACTCATGATCATAAGAGCCTTACTTTTTGAAGGAATGCCCTGCATTGTGTGTCCTGGTGGGACGCTGTGACTAGGCTGTTTCCCAGAGCAGAAAACCAGGTACTCTTGAAAGTCATGACGTGCAGGAGTGTGAAGGTGATGAAGGTCTGGCCAATAAGACACACACAGCCAAGCTTTTGAATCTTGGGGAGCAGTTGACAAATTCACAGCTTTAAGTTGTCACCAGCAGTAGCCTGAAGACACCAGTGTTACCAGCTTAGTGTCCAGTGGCAGTGGTACCAGTGCCCACGACTTAACCTCAGTTCATCCTGTGGTTTGAACTTGCCTATCCTTTTAGAACCCAGTTTTTGTTGGGTGAGATCTGGTTATCTGGTCTTCCTGTGAATTTTGAAAGTTAACCCAAGACCCTCCAAATACATTCCTTTTTGCTTGACTTAGCCAAATTGGTTTGCTGTGGTTTGTAGTATTAAATTCTGATTAATAAGCTCTATTTCTACATTTATTCTCTCATTTTTTCCTCCTAATTTTCCAAGGCTACTTCTGCCATCTGGGGCTGGAAACCTTTTCTATTCTGACTTTTCTGAAATGTTCCCACTTTGGGTACTGTTTTTCTCATACATATCTTCAGTACGGAATACCACTAACCAACACTCACCACTGGCACTTTCTTCTGCCTTCTGCTACAGGGCATTCGCTTGGCCCACTAGCTCTTTGGCCTCTTATGCCTCCATCTTCTTTATTTATTCATTTTTCCTGTTTACATCCCTTTCTGGGTCTCTTCTTCCTTATTCACAAACTTCTGTAACACCTAAGGCACCAAATGTAGTGACTTTGACTAACTGAAGCTATACCCGCAGAATAACTGCTCTTCTCTCTCTTAAAACACTCTAACATAATTTATCATCTTAATAATTTTAAATTGCACAGTTTAGTAGTGTTAATTGTATTCACACAGTTATGCAACAGCTGCCTAGAAATTTTAACTGTGCACTGAAACTTTAGACTCATTGAACGAAACCACCCAGTTTTCTGCCCCCTAGCTCCTAGCAACCACAATTTTACTTTCTATGAGTTTGGCAATTCATATACGTCATATAAGTAGAATCATACATTATTTGTCTTTTTGTGACTGGTTTATTTCACTTAGCATAATGCCTCAAGGGTCAACCATGCTGTAGCATGTGACAAGATTCTCTTCCTTTTTAAGGCTGTATTACAGACTCCATTGAATGTGAAGAACACATTTTCTTTATCCATCCATGAACATTTTGGTTGCTTCCAAATGTTGGCTGTTGTGAACAGTACTGCTATGAACGTAGGTGTTCAGATATCTCTTGAAGTTTCTGCTGTTAATCTTTTTGGGCATATACTCAGAAGTGGCATTACTGGATTATATGGTAATTCTATTTTTACGTTTTTGAGGAAACTTCATGCTGTTTCTATAGTAGATTCATCATTTTACACTCCCATTAAGGGGTGTCCAAGGGCTTCAACTTCTTTACATTCTTTCCAGTTCTTGTTTTCTGGGTTTTTTTTTTATTTTTATAATAGTCATCCTAATGGGTGTGAGATGATATCTCATTGAGGTTTTGATTTGCATTTCTCTGTTTAGTGATATTGAACATTTTTTCATGTGTTTGTTGGCCAATTGGAGAAGTGTCTAGCTGAGTTCTTTGTCCATTTTTGAAGTGGGTTATTTGTTTTTCATTGTTGAGTCGTATGAGGTCTACCGGTATTCTGAATATGAACTTATCAGATAGGTGATTTGCAGATATTTTCTCCCATTCCATAGATTGCCTTTTCACTGTTGGATTTTTTGATGCAAAATAGTTTGTAACTTTTATATAGTCTCATTTGTCTATTTTTGTTTCTGTTGCCTGTACCTTTAATGTCATATTTAAGAAATGATTGCCCATTCCAATGTCATGAAGCTTTCCCCCTATGTTTTCTTTGAGGAGTTTTAAAGTTTTAAATCTTACATTTAGGCCTTTGAATCACGTTGAGTTAGCTTTAGTATACAGTTTAAGGTAAGAATCCAACTTTATTTCTTTGACAATGAATAGTTAGTGTTCCCAATACCATTTGTTTAGGAAGCTCTCCTCTCCCTATTGCGTGATTGTAACTCCCTTGTTGACAGTGATTTTACCATGTAAGTAAGAGTTTATTTCTGGGCTGACTATTCTGTTCTATTGACCTATATGTCTGTCTTTCTGCTGTTACTGTGTTGTTTTGATTACTGTAGATTTCTATTATGTTTTGAATCAGGAAGTATGAGACCTCCAACTTTGGTTTTCTTTTTAATGATTGTTTTGACTATTCAGAGTCCTCTGAGATTCACTATCAATTTCAAGATGGGTTTTATCTATTTCTACAAAAAAATGGCATTGAGATTTTGATAGGGATTGCAATGAATCTATAGATTCTTTGGGCACTGTGAACATTGTAATAGAATTAAGTTTTTCAATCCATGAGCATAGGATGTATTTCCATTTATTTGTTTCTTCTTTGATTTTTTTCAATAATGTTTTATAATTTTCATTGTACAAGATTTTTTCCTCCTTATGTTTATTCCTTAATTCCAATATTTTTAGCATGAAAATAAATATTTACAGTGATGGATATTCCAAATAGCCTAATATGATTATATGAATGTATCAAATTATTACAGGTACCCCCAAAATATGAACATTTATTATGTGTCACTAAAAAATAAATTGAAATAAATTTTTTTTTTTGTTTGTTTGTTTGTTTTTGTTTTTTTTTTTGAGACGGAGTTTCGCTCTTGTTACCCAGGCTGGAGTGCAATGGCGTGATCTCGGCTCACCGCAACCTCCGCTTCCTGGGTTCGGGCAATTCTGCTGCCTCAGCCTCCCGAGTAGCTGGGATTACAGGCACGCGCCACCATGCCCAGCTAATTTTTTGTATTTTTAGTAGAGACGTGGTTTCACCATGTTGACCAGGATGGTCTCGATCTCTCGACCTTGTGATCCACCTGCCTCGGCCTCCCAAAGTGCTGGGATTACAGGCTTGAGCCACTGTGCCCGGCCTGAAATAAATTTTTTAAATGAAAAAACAAAACCCCAACAAAAGTTCATTCCTAAGTATTGTATTCTTTTTTCTTTTAACATATGTGTAATGCTTTCAGCTTTTAAAAAAAGTTCCCAGGTTTATTGTTACAATTGACAAAGAATAATTAATGTATTTGTGGTGTGCACTGTGATGTTATATTTATACATTATTAAATGGTTAAATCAAACTAATTAACTATCACCTCACATGCATATATATTCTTGTGGCAAGAACAGGAAGATTTATACTCTTAGAAATTCAAGTATTTATTAGGTTGATACAAAAGTAACTGCGGTTTTTGCAAATAATTTTTTTCTGATGGAGTCTTGCTCTGTTGCCAGGCTGGAGGGCAGTGGTGTGTTGGCAAAAACAGCAATGACTTTTGCACAAACTTAATAATACATTATTATTAACTATAGTGGTCATGCTTTGCAATAGAACACTCCATCCTTCAGCAGCAGAATATCATTCTTTTCAGGTACACATGCAACAACACTCTCCAGTATAGACCTTATGTTAGGACACAAAATAAGTTTTAACAAATTTAAGAAGATCAAAATCATACCTAGTAACTTTTCCAACCACAGTGGTATAAAACTATAAACCAATCACAGGAAGAAAACTGGAAAATCCACAAATAGGTAGAAATTAAACAACGTAATTCTGAGCAACCAACGGGTCAAAGAGGAAATGATAAGAGAAATTAAAAAATATTTTGAGACAATTGAAAATGGAAACACTACTTAGAGGATATAGCAAAAGTAGACCTAAGGGGAAAAAAAAGAAATGAAAAAAAAAAATAGAATCTCAGGTTTGCTTTGTCGGATAGGCCACATCTATTTAATCTAGCTGTAGCATCCATATCCATTCTGCAACATAGTTTAAAACTAGTTATTAATAGAGGTACACAGGTGAAAGATCTGTTAGTACCCTTAAGAGAAGACGTGTACACACACACACACACACACACACACACACACACACACACAAAATACAGTTTAGTTCATGGAGGCCTGCACTGGCCACCTCCTGTCTTATTGCCCTGGGTAATGCAAGCATAACATCTAAGCTTAGCTACTTCATGATTTATGTACTGTAGATATGGTTCTTCTTGATGGTGAGCAAGCAGGGTCCCTGGCTTGTTTAAAGGAAAGCAGAGACCTTATTTATCTCTTTTCACTGCTCTGCCTCCCGGAGCCTAGCACAGGGCCTGGTATAACTAGTAATATTCATAGACTCAAAATAACAATGTGAATAATGACTCCAAGAATTCAGATCATAGGTTTAGAACCAAGACTGTGAGTTTAAGAGTTTTACCATCTTAGAATAAAACTTCCTCTCCAATCTTGTGGGTATTGAAATCATACCCCTTTTTAAAGCCTGGAAAAAAAAAGAGAAAGCCCTTAAGTGTATACCACTCCAAATGAGCAAAAATAAAGCATAATTACTTAATGTGTGTATTACTCTGTTTTCACACTGCTGATAAAGACATACCTGAAACGGGGTAATTTATAAAGGAAAGAGCTTTAATGAACTCACACTGCCACATGGCTGGGAAGACCGCACAATCTTGGCAGAATGTAGAAGAGGAGCAATGTCAGATCTTACATGACGGCCCACAATAAAAAAGAGAGCATGTGCAGGGGAACTCCCCTTTATGAAACCATCAGATCTCGTGAGACTGACAGTGATAGTGATATCACGAGAACAGCACATGAAAGACCCTCCCCCATGATTCAGTTACTTCCCACCGGGTCCCTCCCATGACATGTGGGAATTGTGGGAGCTACAGTTCAAAATGAGATTTGGGTGGGGGACACAACAGACCATATCAATGTGTTTAAAGTAACAACATTTCTTCAGGAATTAGCCAGGAACTTCCAAGAGTAACAGATTTTCTTCACTCTACAGCTGCATGACTATGGGCAAAACACAAAATGGAAAATCATGAAATCCCAAAGAAGAACTGGATATCAGGACAGATCTGAATTCAAATCCCTGCTCTTCCCCCGGACTCATCATGTCTTTTTCTAGCCTTTGTTTTCTCATCTGTAGAATGGATGTGCCAGTGTACCCAGTTTTTAGAGTTGTCAGATAATGAAGCACTTAACATAATACATGTTACATGTTACATAATACATGTTAAGTGTATTAACACGTGTGTGACACATAGCGAAGTCCAATGTATTTTTTTTTGTCAATTTTTAGTTCATAATTTGAAAAGCAGCCATGATAATACTACTTCCCCGGTTGTTTTAAAGGTTGAAATAAACGTGTAAAATCTTTTCTGGGCTATTGCATTGATATTGATCACAAGATGCATTGATGTAGATTGCAAGACTGGGTTAGAAAAATAAATATACTAATATGAGCCTATCTTTTGTTTGTAAGTATGTGGAAGAACTAGGGCCCAGAATAACATCAGAACAAAGTGGAGGAAGGACTCATTTGCACACAACATTGCAGCTTTATTTAAAGTAAACTAAATCTTTGAGGCAGTGGTTTTTTTGTTTGTTTTTTGTGACACAAAATGTCACTCTGTCACCCAGCCTGGAGTACGGGGCACTATCCCGGATCACTGCAATCTCTGCCTCCTGGGTTCAAGCAATGCTCCTGCCTCAGCCTCCCAAGTAGCTGGGACTACAGGCACATGCCACCAAACCTGGCTAATTTTTATATTTTTTACTGAAGATAGGGGTTCATTATGTTGGCCAGCCTGGTCTGGAACTCCTGACATCAGGTGATCCACCTGCCTCAGCCTCCCAAAGTGCTAGGATTACAGGTGCGAGTCACCATGTCCAGCGGAAGCAGTGGTTCTTACACTGTAGTATGCATTGCCTGAAAGGCCTCTTACAATACAGATTGCTGCCAACCTCCAACCCAATCTCTCCAGCCATTTCTGCTTTTATGGTTTTGGGTGAGCCCTAAGAATTTGCCTTTCCAATAAAATGTTGATATTGCTGGTCTTGGGAGCACATTTTGTAAATCACTGCAATGGCAATAATTCTCAGCCTCAGTTGCATCTTGAAATAAGAGAACTTTCAAAGATGCTCATGCCTTGTTTCCATCCACAGAAGTTCTTATTTCATTGGTCTGGGGTGGGGTCTCATTATCAGGAGTTTCAAGAGCTTTCCAGGTGACCCAAATGTGTATAAGTTAAAAATAACTTCCCTAGGATATATCAGAAGTAGTCTATTTTAGAAAAGAGGCATTCAATTTTTAATTCAATAAATATGAATTGAGTATCTACCATAATTCCAGCCCTACACTAGGTGATGGGAAAACACATGTAAATAAGACAAAGAGAGGAAGACTGACACATCAACAGCTGCTAAAGTGACAGGATGCCAACGAACATGTGCACAGAAAGTTGCTATTGATGGTTGGGATGTATGTGGAAGGCTGTGAAGCTCAAATGAGAAAAGGTTTCACTAGGGAACTTGAATTTAGTTTTGAGAGATGAATGAGCATGATGTTTTGTGAGCATAGAATAGGGGTAGAATATTTCAGGGAGAAGGCAGCCAGAAGCTAAGGCCTGGAGTTGGGAATGGACATAGTACGTGTTCATGTGCTGCAGCCTGGTGGGGTGGTTGGGAACAGGGTAGGAGAAATAGGTTAAAGTCGACTTTCATGCTTAGACCTATCCTGTGGGATTTGAGGGCTTTAGGAGGAAAGTGATAGAAATAGATTTCATCAAGTACACTAAGAGGTAGGAAGAGCTACCTGAGAAACATTTTGTAGATACACAGGCACATCGAATAATCAGGACACCAGCCTCCTCCCCTTTAGCTAATCCCTCAACATCTGATTACAAGTGCAAGGAAAGGCCAAGCGCAGTGGTGCATGCCTGTAATCCCAGCACTTTGGGGGTCCAAGGCAGGTGGATCACGAGGTCAGGAGTTCCAGACCTGTCGGCCAACACAGTGAAGCCCTGTCTCAACTAAAAACACAAAAAATTAGCCAGGTGTGATAGACAGTGTGCACCTATAATCCCAGCTACCTGGGAGGCTGAGGCAGGAGAATAGCGTGAACCTGGGAGGCAGAGGTTGCAGTGAGCTGGGAGCACTCCATTGCACTCCAGCCGGGTGACAATGCGAGACTCCTCTAAAAGAAATAAAAAAATTTTTTTAAAAAGTGCAAAGAAAAAGAAGGACACATGCATTTCTTTTCACTGCAACAAGAACTGTTTCAGACTTTGGGAATCTTGGGGCAAAAAGAGTTAATTGGGAGAAAGAAGACATCAGAGAGGAGAAAAAAGAAGGAATATGTGACGGAAATGACATTGTGATTCAAATCAGCTCAGAAATGGCAGATAAAAATTGAAAGTGTAAAAACAAGTTTCTCCAACTGCCCCATCCTCTCAAACCCTTCCCCAGTGAGGCCAAAGGCCACATCCAGTAGCCTGCACTGCCACCTGCAGGTAGAATCCAGAAACAGCAGCGATCGAATCTGGATTTCATTCTTGGCTCCGGAGAAAGCAAGAGGTAACGGGAATATGCCTTGTGTATCATCCATCTGCCCTCCAGCTAGGCCTGCGTATTACTTCTTTGTTGTTTACATCTAAGTCTGGTTTTTTAAATTACCATTTTTCACGGCCCTTTAAGAATACTTTTTTCTTCACATTTTTACATCTGAAATTAGAATGTGTCTTGCAATCAGTTGCATCGGCAGGTTTTTGTCTTTTCTTTATGATACATGACAGAGCATCTTGCGATTGATGGCATCTTAGACTTGGCAATATTTATTTCGCGTATGTCAGAGGTGTGGCCTGATGGAAAAGAAATGACTTTTTTGAGTAGGAAACATCTGCTGTCACCTTGACTCTGATATCAGGTCTTTCCTAAATGTTGGCTCTCCATCACTAGCTAGCTAGCTAATTTTCAGCAAGTTAATGATCTCTCTGAGTCTTGATTTCATCATCTTTAAGGCTACTTATAAGATTCTGTATGACTTAAGTGAAATTCTACCTAAAGCCCTTGACCATGCCTCACCTAGCGCATTAAAGAACCCAGCAAATGATAGCTGTTATTTCCAAATGAAAGTATCAAAAACAGAGAGCTGCTCCTGCTACTAACTGCGCAAAAAAGCATTCAGACAAAATCACCGCTCATTCTCAGAACCTGCTGTTGAATCCCAAATACAATCTGTGTGGATTAATCCTTGGAATTTATGAGAGCTACTGCCGAGCAGCTTGCTTTTGCTGATCACAAAAGGCGTGAGGGTTCAGATGGAGTCGGTGGGGCATTTATTTTAAATGCACCTATCTGGATGCTTAAAGTCTTACGCAGCACCTGGCTATCTCTGCCCACTATGATTCAAAGCCTCCTGTCTCCAAACGGTGTTTATTTTTTTCCCTGTGCCCTTAAAACTCTCCAGCTTGGTTTCTGTTTTATTCTGCTAAACCTGGAAATGAAGGGCCCAGCCTTTTAAGTAAAACTGCTTCTCCAGTATTTAAGGCGGTTGAACATAAATGAAATAGAAAAGGACAATGATAACAGGTAATGCTATCGCTGCCTGCTGGATGCTGTTTGTAGCTCTCCCTAGCAATCACAGGATAAAATAAAGCTCGTGTTGAAGGGCAGTTTCTCTAATTGCTGCCAAGGGATATAAGCACCGTGGACTTGAAGCCAGTTAGCTCTGCAGGGGGGCGGCTCTCAGGAGCACCTGGATGAAAATGGGGTTTATAAAGATGTTCTGAGGCAAGCTTTCATGTTTGCCAAGTGGCTGCCCCTTGAACTCCCTAATATTCCTTTTTTTTTTCTTAAGTGATATGAAATCCTACAGTTCAAGTTCTTAGCATGAGCCCCAAGGAGAGAGAAGTAGCAATAGAAAAAGGGGGAAATCAAAGCTTTTCATGGCGGCTGCTGCACGCTTTCTCGGTAGCATCGTTGAATTTCTGGGGCTTATGGAGAGACAAGGAGCTGAAGGGGCACAGAAGAAGATGTTCAGATGCTTGCTCTGCCCAGGCGCTGCCCTTCTATGGCAGTCTACTTCAACTGCTGGGCGTTCAAAAGCTTTACACGACAACTCTCATAAGTAGGTATTGAGTTTATTTGATACATAGGGGTTCCAGATAGATTAAGAAGTAATCTAGTAAGACTAGTAAGCTAGTAAGATTAGTTAGCTAGTATGTGACAAAGTAATGGTTGTTTGTTTGTTTGTTTGAGATGGAGTTTCACCCTTGTTGCCCAGGCTGGAGTGCAATGGTGCAATCTTGGCTCACCGCAACCTCCACCTCCCGGGTTCAAGCGATTCTTCTGCCTCAGCCTTTCAAGTACCTGGGATTACAGGCATGTGCCATCATACCCAGCTAGTTTTGTATTTTTAGTGAAGACAGGGTTTCTCCGTGTTGGTCAGACTGCTCTTGAACTTCCAACCTCAGATGATCTGCTCACCTCAGCCTCCCAAAGTGTTGGGAATACAGGCATGAGCCACCGCACCTGGTAAAGTAATGGTTTTAATCCAGGTTGATGTGACATCATTGCCTGTATATTTTTCCCCCATAAAATAGTACAGCCTCGCCACGTTCCTTTGCCCCAAGCAGAAACTACACCTGAATACACATTCACCTACTCTGATAGATCTTGTTGCATGTAGTATTATATCTAATACTAATACTATGTATGTATTGGATATGTGAACATCTGCTCATTTATTTATGCTTCAAAACAGCCTGATGAGATAAAAACCATTGGAATCATTTATAAATGAGAAATAATGGATCTCATTTATAAATGAGAAGTCATAGGGCATATAGATATGTGTGTGTGTGGGTATACATGGATTAGTTATACATACATACATATATATATGCACACACATGTGTGTATCTCTCTGAATGTTTTCTTTACCTTTATAACAATTCTAAAAATGGTTAAAGTACTTCATGAACTTTTAATCTAACAGGTCTCCAGGGTCTTGTGTGGCTCTGTTATCTCCCTGTTATGATAATGAAAGACTAGAAACAGCAGGAAAATGTATTTAATACACACACACACACACACACACACACACACACACACACACAAACCCAGGGCAAAAGTTAGGTGCAGGTGAGGCTTGTTATGTTCTGTTTGATTCATTGCAGAAAAACCAAAGCCAAATTGCTCTGGGATTTCCTCTTTCTTGGACTATGTGGGTTCCTGGAAATGAGCCTCAGAGATCTCTGCAACGAGGATGACAAAGTGGCAGATCCTCGAGAGATTGTGGACCTCTGAGTTCTGGGACCCCTGGGCAACCTGGGCATGGGAAGTGAGTTCTGCATTTCCGACATCAAGACGCTAAGAAGCTGCTGAGTGGCAGAGTGGGCTCTCTGAGGCCAGGGTCTCAGGAGCAGAGAGGCTTACCCAGGTGCCTCAGTGGGTGGGAGGCAACTTTTCTTCTACTCCACTAGCCCTGCTGGGAGAGACTGTGTCGTCTCCCATCTCTGACAGAATCATCATCACATGGTGACTCCAAAGGTAGTACCTGAGTCAAGAAAACACTAGAACAGAAACGTAGCCATCCAAGTAGCACCACAGCCAGAGGGAATAAGACTAGGTAGAATACAAAGAATCTGAGCTAAAAATAAATTGTAGCTAAATTAAAGATTTAAAGATAAAGATGAATTAAAAACCCAGCAGATTGAGTAGGAAGCTACTGGAACTTCAGCCGCAGGCCCTCACGTAAAGCTAAGCCCCTGCTTGCATGGGTCACTATTAATATCCTAGGAAGAGCCCCAGCAGTGCGTCCACAGGTTATACATTCATAAAAAGTTGCCAGAGTTGGCCGGGCTTGGTGGCTTATGCCTGTAATCCCAGCACTTTGGGAGGCCGAGGCAGGCAAAGAACCTGAGGTCAGGAGTTTGAGACCAGCCTGACCAATGTGGAAAAACCCTGTTTCTACCAAAAATACAAAAAATATGAACCTGGTATGATTGCACATGCCTGTAGTCCCAGCTACTCGGGAGGCTGGGGCAGAAGAATCGCTTGAACCTGAAAGGCAGAGGCTGCGGTGAGCAGATACAAACCATTGTACTTCAGCCTGGGCAACAAGAGCAAAACTCCATCTCAAAAAAAAAAAAAAAAGTCATTTTAACCGCCAGAGTTATTTTAAACACCAATGGCTAAGACTACGGTCTTTTTCTTCTAGAATAACAAAGCTTCCTGGTGTGTTTAGGACAGAGAGAATTCCCAGGATGTGGGACATTCAGTCCTAAAACCAGCAACATCCCTGGCAATCCTACTGTGAAGGTAAAACTCATCTCTTTCTCAACCAATAAAGAGGTAAAGTTATTTACCCCAAACTCCTGTTCGTTTATCCCGACTATCAATAATAAAACAAATTTGGATCAACTCTGCTGGAGGAAATACTAACTTACCTCTTTATTCTCTCTGTGGAAAATATTATGAAATCACAATTACATGGAGAGATAATCAAAGAATGTAAAGCTGAAACCTGTAAGAAGAGAAAAGCACTGTGGACGAGGGTCGTGCCGTTATGTGGTAAAGGTTTACCATCTTGCGAAGTTTGCTGGATGCTGGATGTATTTGTCAGCACATTGAAATTTGTATTCTGTTATGGTTCTTTTTCCCACTCTAAGCTAATATCCACGTTTGCACTCGGTTTCATATTTCTGTTTGCATTTTGTTCTTGAGAATTCTTTTAATATATGAAATGATATAAAATCTATTTCCCAAACCTGAATCTTACACTGAAAAAATGTCAAAAAATTCTACAAGAATACGTAGAAGACTGTGTGTATGTTTAAGGCTGTAAAGGTGGCTTGAGCAACATGGAATTCTAAAAGCATTACAAATAACTAGGCCAATTTCATTCTGTATATATTAAACATAAACTTTTATATAGTAAAAGATAGGGGCTCTTCCTAAATCTTTCATATAGTAAAAGATTTCCAAAAAAATCAATAGAAAATAGCAGATTTAGAAAAATATGTTAGCAACCCTGACAACAGAGAAAGGGTTAATTTTGAAACTGTACAAAAGATCTTGAAATTGATGAGAAGGAGATGCATAAACCACTAGAAGAAAGTGGCACAAGATATGAAGAGGCAATATTTCTCTCAAGCACACGCATTAGGCCAGAAAGCAAATTTAAGCAGCCACTACAGCATTGACATAATGCAGACCCTGATCTACAATAACAATAAAGTAGAAAATAATAATAAAACTGTTCACATGAAAACATGAAACACACTTCTAAATGACTCACGGGTCAGGGAAGAATTCATCCAGCAATTGTTTAGAAATAGACAGTAACAGAAATGCTTTGTTTCAAAAGTTGAGGGATACATTTAAAGCTAGAGTCTTAAAGGTTTGCTTCAGAAAAGAGAGAAGAAATGGGCTTAGTCTCCATTTCAATGAATTTTTTGGAGAAGATACTGTAACCAAAGAAGGCAGGAGGAAGATAAAAAGGAGCACAGGTTGGGTGTGGTTGTTCGTGCCTCGCACTTTGGAAGACTGAAGTGAGAGAATCACTTGAATTCAGGAGTTGGAGACCAGCCTGGGCAACACAGCAAGGACCCAGTCTCAGGAAAACCCAGTCTCAGCTGGTTGTGGTGACTTGTGTCTGTACTCATAGCTGCTTGGGGGAAGCTAAGGCGGGACGATGTCTTGAGCTGAGGAATCTGAGGTTACAGTGAACTATGATCACACCGCTGCACTCCATCCTGCGCAGCAGAGCAAGATCTGTCTCTTAAAAAAAAGAAAAGAAAATTAAAAATGGGATAAACTAATAATCTAGAACACAAAGATTTTTAAAAAAATCATACAAAAATCAAAGTTGCTTAATTTGCATTGATTAATGAAGTTAAAATTTTGATGTGATTAAGAAAGAAAAGGCATAAATAAACATATGAACTAAAAAGGGGACACAGTGTGAGATATAATGCAGGTATAAGAAGAGAAAAGAATGAATAAATTTATACCAATTACTTTTAAATTGAGACAAATGAATACATTTCTAGAAATTATTTCCAGCTATATTTATCCAATTTTCCTTTTTTTTTTTTTTTTTTTTTTTGAGACGGAGTTTCGCTCTTGTTACCCAGGCTGGAGTGCAATGGCGCGATCTCGGCTCACTGCAACCTCCGCCTCCTGGGTTCAGGCAATTCTCCTGCCTCAGCCTCCTGAGTAGCTGGGATTACAGGCACACGCCACCATGCCCAGCTAATTTTTTTGTATTTTTAGTAGAGACAGGGTTTCACCATGTTGACCAGGATAGTCTCGATCTCCTGACCTCGTGATCCACCGGCCTCGACCTCCCAAAGTGCTGGGATTACAGGCGTGAGCCACCGTGCCCGGCCTATCTAATTTTCTAAATACAACATACCAAAAATGTGATTCTAGAATAAATAGAAGCCAGAATTGATCTTTAATCATTAAATTTGTAAATCAGTAAATAAAAGACTATCCCTCAAATTTACTATTAGGTCAGATGTTTTAGGAAATAATTCTTCCAAAAATCAAGAAATACGTCATCCTTAATGTTATGAATGTATGAAAATATTAGGATATACAGAATATTTTCTCAGTTCATTTCATCTTTATTGCCTTAATTATTTTTCCTGGCACCTCAGGCTGAAAAAAACTGCAAGGTTTTCTTTATTAAGCACTATAGTTAAACTTTCAACAAAAATAAATGTATAGTGCATATGAAGATGTTAAATACAACAGAAAAAAATCAAAGAGGGTGTGTGTGTGTATGTTGGGACAATTTCAGCTAACTAGGATTGAAAACTAGAGTGTGAATATTAGAGTAATCAAATGGACTTTGGTTAGAAAATGCATTCAGTAATGGAATGAACATAAACTTGAATCCCTTGTCCTTTTCTATCATACTAGATCTCTCTACTACTTAGCAAATTTTCATTGCCTCTTTGGTGTCTGGAGTTAGGGGGAAGCACTCTCCCTCACCACATAAACTAGCATGTACACTGTCTGGTCATTGCTTACAAGGTCTACACATTCTAATTAATTAAAGAATATGTGAACAAAAACTCAGCAATCAAATATTAATACAAATTTCCTTGATGCCCAGATATGCACTTGCAGGGCTGTAATCTCACTAAATTAACACAATTAAGGAAAGTCTTCCAGGGCAATAACCTGATTACACAGGAGACCACACATGCCTTCATACCATACCCAAAGAACCTCAGAGAAGTCCAGTGAAGGGCTGAAATGCAAGGTGGTGCAAGCCAAATCCAACCTTCAGAGTTCTTGAGCGGGAGAGAAGTTCAGATATGTTCTCAAATAAAAGGAAATAGAACAAAAGGAACTGTTCTCTCCAAACAGAATAGACAATATGAAAAATGAGGGACAGGTTCTTCACAGGGCCTCACATTCAGCAGGTGCTCTTGGAATTTATTGAATTTGAGTAAAATGTCATTAACTTTCACTGTTGCTTTCTTGAGTGAACATTTTGCCTAGCTCAAACAGTACGTGTACACAAAGCCTCAAAGGAATTTTTGTCAGTGAAATATTGTCTTCTCTATCAAGGTCATGTTGAGAATTCCAGGAATAAATGTTCAAATGAGGTAAAATAATCTTTTCAAAAGCAAAGGGGAAATACAACTCGATGGTTTTGTAGTTGGAATTTAACAGATTGATTTTTGTAATGGCTTCTTTGCGATTTCGTGTCTTGAGTTCATGGCTTACTTATGAAAACGTACAAGGGAAAATGTCCACAATAATTCTTGCCGTTTAAATGGCAATGATAAGAGTTTAAATGGAGACTGTTTTCATCTCCAGTTTTCTGACTGCCAGTCAAGCGGACACTTTATCAAAGTCGACCTAAATAACTAAAAGTAACTTAAGATAGTTGTCCCATCAAATATACCTATTGGTAGGTTGTGTTCTTTTACCCAATAAGGTAGATCCTTTGATCTCTACAAGGATTATGAAATATAAACAGAATAATGAGCTTCTGAAGGGAAAATGATTTGTCTCGCCTAAAAGGCAAATTCTTGGAATTGTTGTGTATTTAACAAAGAAAATGCTGGGATCACAGCTGAGGTCTGCTGGTTACTTGCTTTGTGCCTGTGTGGGCAGAAGGCTCTATTGTATCAACTGATGCCACTGCTCCCAAGAACAGAGATGCAAACGGTTTTATGCCCATATTGAATCTGTAATAAGAGGAAAAAGGGTTATGTAATGAGCTATACTTAAAGCTAACTTTCTTTTAAACTATACTTTATTCTGATATGTGTATCATATAATTAATACTTGATGGTGTATTTTATGTGAGTTACTTGACAGAATTTGAATCTGCAGTTTATTTTTAAATTATCTAAAAAATGTATTTTACTGATTAAAATCTAAAATTTGGTTATGTGACCTAAAAATGTTTATATGATTATTTGTTCCCCTCTCAAGACACTATATTGGACTTTCACTATGAATTATCTAAATTTTGTGGAAGGCACAAAAAATTTTTCAAAGAATGAAAAATCAAATAACACATCAAGAACTCCAGTTGTATCCCTGCGTCAATCAGAGGTCAAAAGAGGTCGACTTATTCTCATTGATAGGAGGGTTTTTCCTCTGTGAGTGGTTATAGGGCAAGCTTGAAATGCATAACTTAGCAGAAAAAGTAAAAGATCTGTGGGAAAATGGAGAGAAATTTGTCATTACTGAAATCTGATGCTCAGCCTTGGGCTGAGTTTAATATTAATCTTGATAGAGGCTTATTTGTAGTGGGACAGAATAAGAGAAATGCACCTAGAATTTATTGAGCATGTTGTAAAAATCCATTTTTGTAGGGCCATTTTTCTTCTGCAATAAATGATTACAAGAGGAAAAGAAGAAAAGCTTAAAATTGGTGTCAAGCTCTTTATTTCATCCATTTGGGATTCGCTGGAAGATAAATACATCTGTTTATAATGTATCACTTCCGACGAAGTTGAAAAGGTGGAGAGGAGAAAAATGTCAACCAGGCAGGGGCTTGGGACCATTCAGCTGAAGTCTTTACAGTAGAATTTGTCAAGTAGTAATGGACAATCAGTGAGTTTTTATTGACTAAATCTGATACAGAAGCTGAGTACAGTACTTAGCCAATTCTATGAGGAAATAAGTGTTACAAAATGAGAATGTATTACTCCTTCCTGCCTAGAATTTACAGATAAAGGCATTTTTCTCTTCTGTTAACAAAGCACATAATATCCTAACACATTGATCATTGTCAAATTTGGGAGTCTGTATTAAATTGCAATTGCACGATTAGACCAGTGAGCTACGTATCCGTTTCCACATTAGTTGAAGTGAGGCAACTGGTACTCATGCCATCCGCATTTTCTAAAGACAGAGGTGTCAAAATAGTTTCTCAAAAATTGTCCATTATTCAACCACGTATGAGGTTGAATCAAGAGGTAAGTTTGAGACAAGATGGCAGCCCTAATGATATTCCCTTTTCAACCTCATTTCTAATTCTCCTCAGCATGCTCCCCTTAATGTTGTTAGTTGGGATGTTTAGTATTTATCTTTTTACTTTGCACATGCCGCATAGCTACTTGTCTCAGATAAAACTATGCATTTGATCTTGGTAAATTCCTAACAAAAAATTTATAAGAGAAAAGAAAAGTAGCACTTTCACAGAACACTGTGAAATACGTGTTCATGGTTTTGTGCAGTCCTAGGTGTGACAGTTGTATTTCTGGTAATATTTCTCACCCACCCAAAAATTTCAGTTTATGATTGATATGGTTTGGCTGTGTCCTTACACAAATCTCATCTTGAATTGTAACTCCCACAATTCCCACGTGTCATGGGAGGGACCTGGTGGGAGATAACTGAATCATAGGGGCGGGTCTTTCCCATGCTGTTCTTGTGAAAGTGAGTAAGTCTCAGGCGATCTGATGGTTTTATAAGGGGAACTCTCCTTTATAAAGGGGAGTTTATAGTTCCTCTACACAAACTCCTGCCCTGTACCATGTAAGACATCCCTTTGCTCTTCCTTCACCTTCCAACATGATTGTGAGACCTCCCCAGGCATGTGGAACTGTGAGTTCATTAAACTTCTTTCCTTTGTAAATTACCCAGTCCTGGATATGTCTTTATTAGCATATGAGAATGAAAAAATACAATGATATACCAGCAGACCAGACATATGACATCATAAATGATATGACAGCTAAATTTACCTTCTTGCAGTACTTGTACTAGGAAAGATTTGAAATTTGCTATCTCCATGAGGACACTTTTTATAACCATGGTTTTCTTCATATGACTGCTTTTTGTTTACATAAATGATATTATCAACTCTTTATTTTTATAATCTGTCCTGTATAATATCTATAACAGTATCCTTTGCATCATTTAAGCATCCAAACTGAACTGATAGTGACTAGATGGTTTTCCATCACTTCCCAATGGTTTAATTTTTCATTTGATTCTAAGCAGTGTTCCCAGGTTTACCAGAGGATTGCCTTTAAGGGGAAGATATTCTATGTTTCACCATCACTCTTCAAACAAAAGCCTTTGGAAGTCTGAAGAACCATTTAGAAAACAGTTATCAGCTGAAGTTTACATTAAGTAAGTCTGTAACTTTAAGGTCTCAGACTGTTACACATTTATTTGTCAGACTAGCCTGAATGGTACCTACAAGGTCGCTGAGTTGGCATGCAATATGATGGATCATTGGACAAAGCAGATCATTGTTAGACATAGACATTTTTGGGAGCTATGGTTATAGTCCATGGAACTGGGGGACTCCTTCCTAAGCATTCAACTAGTCAAATCAAAACACAATCAGCATCCTGTAGAAAGTAATATACACTGTAGACTTTCCCAGGAGTGTTAGTATCCAGCAGAGTCTAGACTATTGGGGCCTCTATTTTTTAAAAATCAAGAGTTCCTTTCTAATGTAAAATGTTTCACATGATTTAAGCTATTGTTTGTTAGGAAGTTTATCAGTTTCTAAGATAATACACGTTTCTAGTGCTTAAGTTAAAAAATATTTTCATTTGGTTCATATACTCTGAAGAAATTTTTAGGAGAAATAGGTTACATAACACCATTTCCCCACCCCAACACACACACACATACACACACACACACTTTAAAAAACTCTTGTATTAGATTGGTGCCATTACTTTCGATGGTGAAACCACAGTTACTTCTGCACTAACCTAATGATTCTAAGAATATTGTTCCAGGAAGAAACTTCACTGAATTCTTTCTGAATTCTACAGGAAATATAGCTAAACTTATCTGAATCCAGCAATTGGATTAAAAGGTTGGAAGAGGGCCAGGCGCAGTGGCTCACGCCTGTAATCCCAGCACTTTGTGAGGCCGAGGAGGGTGGATCACGAGGTCAACTGATCGAGACCATCCTGGTCAACATGGTGAAACCCTGTCTCTACTAAAAATACGAAAAATTAGCTGGGCATGGTGGTGCGCACCTGTAGTCCCAGCTACTTGGGAGGCTGAAGCAGCAGAATTGCCTGAACCCAGGAGGCGGAGGTTGCAGTGAGCCGAGATCATGCCATTGCACTCCAGCCTGGGTAACAAGAGCAAAACTCTGTCTCAAAAAAAAAAAAAAGAAAAAGGTTGGAAGAAGATGAGCTGTGAATCAGGGGTCTTACAGTAGGGAAGGTGGGGGAGAAACAAGAGATACTAATACTAGTAAAAGGAATGTTCTCCACTTACTGTGGCACTTTAGATTACTACCTCGGTCATATTCCAAGTTTTCTCTCAATTATGGGTAGTGATTTGGGGTTATTAAACCCATCACCATCTGCCTCACAATTCCATCTCACACCTTTCCTCTCTTCTGCCTCCTGACAGGGGTCATAGCAGCAGGGCAGCAGGTAAAAGCAAATCTCTTGGTTCCTACTGCCTACATCTCCCACAAGGAGGCTGGCCTCTTACTCCTAGCTCTTTAGGTTCCAGGAAAAAATATTCTTGAAATACTTTCTCAGCCAAGAGGCCTACACAAGACCTATAGGGTGTCTGGGTGGGCTTTCTAGGGTCATTCTTTCTGCCTATATGTCATGCCCCCATCTGCCACTTTGTTCCCCACATTCCTGAGACAGGCAGGACAGAGTTTCTGGACTGGCCTCCAGGGCATGAGCATCATTCCCTGGTCACAGCTGGTCTTTTGCCTAAAACTGTTGACCGAATGACAATCTAGAAATTCCACAGGTGTTTTGCAAATATTATTTATTCAAATGACTACTTGAAATGAACAAAGCATTGTAGGGGTAGAAGAAAAACTAGAAAGGTTCAGGCAAGTAAGAGCTTGTTTGTAGGAAGTGTTGTTTAGGGATTAGGCTAAATTTATACCTGTGCCCATATACTAAGCATTCACTGCGTGAAAATCTTTTGTCATCTATTCATTTGGAATCAAGAAACAAATAATGAAGAGGGAACACATTGTAAAGAGATAGCTGGCTCGAATTATCAACCTTTCTATTATCACAATTTTTATAAAGAACATTAGAACTAAAAGCCAGATTACGTGAACCAGTATGTCTACTAGCCCTAGTGGTATATCTTGACATGAGCATAGACTTGTTTTGTATGTAAGTATGATATTTAGCCCTTGCAAGATTGCAGTCTTCAGGCTAAGGATCTACTCTACTCATCACTCACTTTCATATAACTCAGATGTCTTTTTTGTTTTTTTTTGAGGTGGAGTTTCACTCCACCCAGGTTTTACCCACGTTGCAGTACAAGTGCAATCTCGGCTCACTGCAACTTCAGCCTCCCAGGTTCAAGTGATTCTCCTGCCTCAGCCTCTTGAGTAGCGGCATTAGAGGCATGTGCCACTATTCCTGGCTAATTTTGTATTTTTAGTAGAGACAGAGTTTCACCATGTTGGTCAAGTTGGTCACAAACTTCCGACTTCAGGTGATCCGCCTGCCTCCTCCTAAAGTGCTCGGATTACAGGCATCCGCCACCACACCCAGCCTTCAGATGTCTTATTTTAAAACTTATATAAATTTGTATTAAATGAAATGTATACTGTAAGTCTAGGATTCCTCAAGGCCTTAGAAATAGAAATTCCATTTGACCCAGCAATCCCATTACTGGGTATATATCCAAAGGACTATAAATCATTCTACTATAAGGACACATGCACATGAATGTTCATTGCAGCACTGTTTACAATAGCAAAGACCTGGAATCAACCCAAATGCCCATTGATGATAGACTGGATTGGGAAAATGTGGCACTATACACCATGGAATATTATGCAGCAATCAGAAATGATGAGTTCGTGTCATTTGTAGGGACATGGATGAATCTGGAGAACATCATTCTCAGCAAACTGACAGAAGAACAAAAAATGAAATGCCGCATATTCTCACTCACAGGCAGGTGATGAAAAATGAGAACACATGGACACAGGGAGGGGAGCACTACACACTGGGGTCTATTGGGGGAAAAAGGGGAGGGCCAGCAGGAGGGGAGCTGGGGAGGGATAGCTTGGGGAGAAATGCCAAATGTGGGTGAAGGGGAGAAAGGAAGCAAAACACACTGCCATGTGTTTACCTATGCAACTGTCTTGCATGTTCTGCACATGTACACCAAAACCTAAAATGCAATAAAAAAAAGAAAGTCAACACTAAAAATTAATTTATTACTATAAGAAATGGAAACATAATTTTATAAAAATGTAGAACAATCATCATTATAGGCATTAATTTCTTGAAATAAATATTTTTTCCCCATTTTTGCTTACATTCCCCTTGTCGTTTTCTCCCATATCAGCATACTTTCATCTTTTCTTCCCATCTTCCTGTCTCCAGGGAACCCACATTAACATAATATATGCCCCTCCATGGTTTCGTCAATGTATTACCTAAAATGTGTAGACACATCAGCACATTTACAGATTGTAAAAATTATATTCATATATCTGCATCTTGATTTTCTCACTTATTATCTAAAAATAAGCCCTCAGAATCAAGTGGCATAACTACTATTTATTTGGCTGCAAACTAGTTTATGGTGTGAATATACCATAATTTATTCAGCCATAAGCCTACTAAAACATATTTACTCTGCTTGAAAAATTTTGCCCCTATGGACAATGCTACTATAAAAATCTTAATGTGTACACCATAGCAACAACTCAGAAAAGGAATAATTGTTATTGATATCCTAAAATGAGAAAGCTACAGCCAAGTTATTAACATGAAAATGATGACATCATTGGTCCTGTTTGACTCTAATCTCATAATTTTTTCTATATTGTGTGACACAATTTTTTTCTTATTCTGATTTCTTTAAAAATGTAGGTTATTAAATGGAAACATGTGACTCTTCTTAAGTCAATGCACAGATCAAATACCTGGCAGTGAAGATCAAATACAGCTTTGAAATTTAAGAAGAAAAAATGATTTTACATTTATTTTTATAGGTGGGTCTCTTCAAGTACCAAGGTTTATTACAAATTTAGGTCTTGGAGAGAAATAAGGCAAATTAGAAATTTAAAGAAACATCTCCCAATAAAGGATATTTCAAATTGCCAGATAATACATAAGGAAAATCACATAATTCTGGTTAGGGGACATATGGATTGGCTTGAATAAGATTAAACTTTCCACTGTCAACTATGTACGTAACAACTCTTGTAAGTAAATGAAGATAAATCAACAGAGGTAGGCTTATAACAACTCTGGTTCCCGAGAAAAGAGAAGCACAGAAGGGACTCCATATTTATCTTGAGTATTTTCATGAAAGTATTTTCTAATTTTCTGTGGAGGAAAACCAAAATGAAGCAAAAAGTGTTTGTTTTACTGCAATAAAGATACCAAAGTCAGGATTCCAAGTGGCCATGTTGGCTGGGATACGAGGGGAAAATCACAGAGAATAGGGAAGTAATAAGAAGTAAACGTGGAAATCTCTGATCTAATTTATTTAAAGTCGTTGGCTGATTCCTAAGCTAAATGCAGCAGAATAAGAGCCCAAAAGTTCAGCAGACTACAGCATCTGGGAGGCCAAACAGAAAAGCTGAGATTGCAGTAGTTGTATGTTGATGGGAAAACTATGATTGAAGCTCAATGCCTGACAAGTTGGAAGTTCTTTGAAATATACCCTAGGCTTTCTGTTGAGTTTCAGAAAGGGCCATGAATTAGGAATAAAGGCCACAAACTTGTAATAGGGACCACATCTTAGAAGACAGAACTGTGGCTTAGAAGTAATCACAAAATGGAAATATATTAACCCCAAACAGTAAAATAAAACATCCATTAGATTATGGGAATCTGAACTTCCTAGATGCTCCCAGGAGAAAACCTAACCCTTTGTCTCAGTCTGTTTAGAATTGCTAGAAAGGAATACCTGAGGCTGGGTCATTTATAAGGAAGAGAGGTTTATTTAGCCCACAGTATGGCAGGCTGTACAAGAAGCATGATGCAGACATCTGCTCAGCTGCTTGTGAGGGCCTCAGGCTCCTTCTACTCATGCTGGAAGGCATGGTTTATGGGGACATCACATAGCAAGAGAAGAATCAAGTGGGGGAGATGCCAGGCTCTTTCTAACAATCAGCTTGTGGAAACTAGTAGAGTGAAAACTGACTTACTCCTGAGAAAAGGCATTAATGTAGTCATGGGGGAATTAGCTCCCATGACCCAAACACATCCATTAGGACCCACCTTTAACATTGGGAATAAAATTTTAACATGAGGCTGGAGGGGAGAAACATCCAAAGTATAGCATTTTCGTTGGAGGAAGACGGTAAAACCCATAACCTCTATAATATCTCATCTTGAATGTCAGCTGTCTGATAAGAATTACTAAGAGAATTAGCACTGGAGCAACTGACCGAAATAAAATTTTTAGAAAACCATAGAAAAGACTTACAAGAGATCCAGATAGTCAAGTTAAAAGAACTATGATAAAAATGCTTTTAAATGTGGAGGAAAATATGACAAATTTTATTGAGGAAGGGATCTGTAAATTGAAACTTTAGAACTGACAACACTGTATCTGACAGTAAGAAATTAACTTATAGGTTTAATAGAAGATTAGACACAACAGAACTGATAATTGTTGAGCTACAAGATAAGTCAGTGAAAAATATCAAAACTGAAAGACAAAATGACATCAAAAGATGAAAAGAAAACACAAAAGACAAGGCACATGTGCCTAACAACATGATCTAATTGAAATATAATGGAGCATCAACTGTGAATAGCACTTTTCCAGAAATACAAAATGTACAAAATGTTATCACTGGGAAGACTGCATTATTAGAAATGTTAATGGAAATTCTTCAGGCAGAAGAAAAAAATACAAGAGAGAAATGTCAATCTATGAAAGTGAATAAAGAACACCAAAAAAGTTTTTTATTAATGTAAATATATAAAATTTAAAAATATTTTAATCCTTTAAAAGATAATAGACTGCTTAAAGTGATAGCAATGTAGTGTGGAAGTTTATTATATATGTGGAAGTACAGTATATAAAAACCAAAACAATAAAGTTGAGAGGAAAAATCAAGGCAATCTTATAAGTTTCTTACTCTATATGCAAAGGGATATAATATCACTTGAAGTAAGATGGTGATTAAATAAAAATGTTTACTATAAGTCATAAAATGTCCATTAAAATAACAAAACAATGAGTCATGGCTAGTAAGTCAAGAAAAGAGATAAAGCGGAACCATAAAAAAATTAAATCTAAGTAAAGCAGAAAAAGGGAATAAGAACACAAATAATAGACGATTAGAAAAAAATAGCAAATGGTGGGTTTAAGCCTACCATTTTAACAATTATGTTACATATAAAATGTCTAAATACCCCAATTATAGGTCTGAAATTGTCAAATGGATAAAATAAGCAAGGGGCAAAATCACAGAGAATTGGGAAGTACAGAGAAGTTAATGCTGAATCTCTGATGTAATTTCTGATATAAATAAGCAAGATTCATCTATATGCTATTTATTACATGTCATTAAAGGTCAGAAATTGTCAGCTGGATAAAATAAGCAAGATTCATCTATATGCTATTTATAATAAACATGCTTTAATTACAAAGACACAAATAAGTTAAAATTATAGAAAAGGATATTTCATACCAATCCTTATCAAAATAATGCTGAAATGACTATACTAGTATATGATGAACTACATTATAGAGTAAATATATATACAAAGGGACATACAAAGTCACTTCATAATAATAAAAAGCTCAATTCAAGAAGTTATAACAATTATAAATGTTTATGCATCTAATAATGGAGTTTCAAAATACATGAAACAAAAATAGATGAAACTGCAAAGAGAAACAGACAATTCTAAATTAGATGTCTCTCTCTCTCTGTCTCTCCTTTTTCTAACTCAAAAAGTATAACAGAAATAAAGAATGCGTTTGAAGAGCTCACCAGTGGACTAGGTACAGCTGAGAAAAGAGTCAAATTCTTGAATATAAGTCAAAAGATATGTCCTAAACAGGAATGCAAAAACTGAAAATGAAAAGAAGGAAAAAAGAAAGAAAATAATGAAGGAATAAAGGGAGGAAGGAAGGAAAGAAGGAGAAAGAGAGAGAGGGAATAATGGTGAGAGAGAAACAGAAGAGAGAGAATAAGAAAAAGAAAGAGAGGGGAGAAGAAAATATCTGAAAACTGTGGGGGCAATTTCCAAATGTACAACATAAGTATAATTGGAATGCTAGAAAGAAAAAGAGAAAGCCAGAAGGAAAGAAAAGAGAGAAAATATTTGAGCAATATTGTTATTTGAGTGGTAATGACCAAGAATTTTGAGAGACACAAAATCAGAAATATGGGAAGCTTAGAGATCACCAATTAGAATAAATACCAAAACAATATATGTAAGCATATACTATTTAAACTGTAGAAAACCAAAGACAAGAAGAAAATGGAGAAAGAAGCCAGAGAGGAAAAATGCCTTATCAATAGAAGACAAATGTTAAGAATCATAGTGGACTTCTCATCAGAAACAATGCAAAGAAGAGTGGAATTTAATATTTAAAGTGTTGAAAGACAGAAAAAGCCAAAGTGGAAGTTTATAGTCATCAGCATTGTCCTTCAAAAGTTAAGAGTGAAGACTTTCCCAGACAAACAAACCTAAGAGAATTTATTTTCATCAGACCTGCCCTTCAAGAGATGTTCAAAAAGAAGTTCTTCAGGTAGAAAGAAAATAAAATAAGTCAGAAACCGAGATCTACATAAAGAAAGAAGAATAAATGTAGATAAAATAACATCTTTTTTCTCGTACTTATTAAAGATAGTACTGTGAATTAATAAAACTAACAACGTATTGCGTGATTATAGCATATGTATAAGTGAAAGGAATGACAGCAATACCATAGGGATAGGAAAAAAAATTGGACACATTCTGTTATAAGGTATATGCACTATACATTAAGTGAAGAAAGGCTTAGATTAGTCTAAATGCATATTCTGAACTCCAAGACAACTATTAATTTTTTAAAACAAAGTATAATTGATATGCTAAGAGCGAATAGAAAATAAAATAACATAAAATATTCAATTAAAATCAGAAAAGATAGAAAAGGAACAAAGTAAAAATGAGTTAAAGAGAAAAATTTTAAAACATGGTAGTTGTTAATCCAACTACATAAATAATTACTTTGAATTTGAATTTCTAAATAAATCAAATAGAAGAAATTGTCAGAGTGGATCTAAAAAATAAAGCCCAACTGTATTTTAGCCTACCAGAAACCCACTTTAAATATAAAGACATACATAGGTTGAGTAAAGAAATAAAGAAAGAAATACCATGGTAACATTAGTCAAAAAAAGCTACAGTAGCTATATTAATATGAGAGAAAGCGGACTGCAGAATAAGAAAGTTTATTATGAATGAATAGGGACATTTCATGATGCAATGATTTATTCAAAAAGACATAACCATCCTAAATGTATGGAGCAACTAACAACAGAGCTTCAAATTATGTGAGGCAAAAACTTATAAAACTGAAGGGAGAAATAGAAAAACTCACTATTATGGCTGGAGATTTCAACACTAGATCAAGCTAGCAGCAAATTACTAAGGATACAGTTGACACGAACGGTACTATCAATCAACTTGGTCTGATTGACATTTTAAAAATATTCAGCCAACAGCAGAATGTATATACTTTTCAAGCTCACACAAACCATTTACTAAGATAGACCACATTATGGGCCATAAAAACACCTTAAGAAATATGAAAGAATATAAATCATACAAAGTGTTGTCTCAGATCATAGTAAAATCAACCAAGAAATCAATAACGGAAGACAGCTGGATAATATGCCTCTAAATAACACATGGCTCAAATAAAAAGTCTCAAGAAATATTAAAAATATTTTGAACTAAATAAAATTAATATACAATTTACTAAAATTTGTAAAATGCAGTGGAGGCAGTGCATAGAGAGAAATTTATAGCATTAAATGCATAGATTAGAAAGAAGAAAATATCTAAAATCAGTAATCTAAGTATCTAACTTAGAACACTAAAAAAATTAAAAATTGGAATAAAAAATGAAAGAAATTTAAAACAGGAAATTATAAAGACAATAAAATTTTAAAAGTAGTTCATTGAAAAGATCAATAAATTTAATAAATCTCTAAATAGGTTAACTATAAATAAGAGAGAAGACACAAATTACTAATATGTGAAATGAAGAAGAGTCATCACCATGATCCCATGAATGTTGAAAGGATAATAAAACAATCCTATGAACAACGGAATGACTACATTCAAAATCTGGTAAGCTGGATGAATTTGACAAATTTCTTGAAAGACACAAACTACCAAATCTTGTGCAAGAATAAATAGACCTTCTTAATAGACCTCTCTCCATATATATTTTTTAATTAAATAAATAATTAATAACCGGAAAATATCAGACCTAGATAGTTTTTCAGATTGTTTCAGTGGTATATTCCACTAAGCCTTTAAAGAATACATGATACAAATTCTCCACATTTCTACAGCAGAATAAACTTTTATTAACTTATCCAAGAGGCCAGTGAAACCTTAATAACAAAACCAGGTAGACAGTAAAATTAAAAAAAAAACCAAAACCCTACAGACACTTATCTCTCAATCAACTGAGATCTACTCCAGGAATACACGGCTGGTTCTACAATAAAAAATAAATAAATTTAATCCACTTTATCAATAAGGTAAAGAAAAAAAGATTTGATCTTATCAATCAATGCAGAAAAATATTTGACAAACTCTAACATTCACTTTTGATAAAAACTCTAAGTAAACTAGAAGTGGGGGGACGGTCTTTGTCAACTTGAATAACATCTACAAAAACACTGCAGCTAATGGTATTCTTAATGGTGAAAAGCTACATGCTTGGTTTTATACCAAGGCAAACAGGACCCCATCTTACCACTCCTACTACACATTGTAGTAGGAAGTCCCAGCTGGTATGATGAAAAGAAAAGAAAAAAGGAAAAGAAGAGAGAAGAAAAGAAAAGGTATACAGATGAAGATAAATGACAGCAAGGTTGTAAGATACAAAATTAATATTAAAAGTAATTTTTTATATGCCAGTAATGACCAAATGAAATTTAAGATTCAAAAATATTTAGAATTCCCACTATATAAATCTATGTTAATGGACATATAGTCCATTCACTAGAACATATTCCTCCTCTTCAGCTGTAATTTTATATACACCAACCAATGTCTACCTATCCTATGCTCTCCACCCCTCCTAGCCTCTAATAACAATAATTCTACTCTCTAATTCTATGAGTTAAATTTTTAAAGCTTCCACATACAAGTGAGAACATGCAGTATTTATTTTTCTGTGCCTGACATTTTGTTTAACATTATTATCCTCAAGGTTTATCCATGTTGCAAGAATGACAAGATTTCATTATGTTTTATGACTTAATAGTAGTCCGTTGTGTTTGTGTGCCATATACTCCTTGTACACTCATCTGTTGTTGAACATTTAGGTTGATTTCATGTCTTGATTATTGTTAGTGTAGTCTTTAGGTTTTACACTGTAGTTTTGATTTGCATTGTTGTGATGATTAGTAATGTGTAAGACTCTTAATATACTTGTTGGCCATTTGTATGTTCTTGTTTGAGAAGTGTATATTCAGATCCTTAGCCAATTATTATTATTTTTTTTTGAGACGGAGTCTCGCTCTTGTTACCCGGCCTTGTTACTCAGGAGGCTGGAGTGCAATGGCACGATCTCGGCTCACCGCAACCTCTGCCTCCTGGGTTCAGGCAATTCTCCTGCCTCAGCCTCCCGAGTAGCTGGGATTACAGGCACGCACCACCATGCCCAGCTATTTTTTTGTATTTTTAGTAGAGACGGGGTTTCACCATGTTGACCAGGATGGTCTCGATCTCTTGACTTCGTGATCCACCCGCCTCGGCCTCCCAAAGTGCTGGGATTACAGGCTTGAGCCACCGCGCCCGGCCTTCCTTGGCCTATTTTAAAATCAGATTTTGTTTTGTTTTGTTTTTGATGTTTTGCTGTTGAGTTGTTTGAATTCCTCGTATATTCTAAAGATTAGTCCCTTGTTAAATGAATCGTTTGTAAAATTTTCTCCAACTCTCTAGGTGTTTTTTTTTCCACTCTGGTGATTGTTTGCTCTGCTGTGCAGAAGCTTTTTAGTTTAATATACTACCATTTATCTATTTTTGCTATTGTTGACTGTGCTTTTGTAATTTTACCCATAAAATTATTACTTAAACCACTGTCTTGAAGCTTCCCCTCATTTTTTAAAGTAGTTTTATAGTTTCAGACCTTATATTTAAACATGTAATCCATTTTGAGTTGATTCTTGTATACAGTGAGAAATAGGGATCTCATTTTATTTTTCTGCATATAGATATCCAGGTTTCTCCTTCACCATCTATCAAAGACAGCGTCCTTTTCTGCATGTATGTTCCTGGCAACTTTGTCAAAAACTCAGCTGGCTGTGTACATGTGGAGTTAATTCTAGGGTCCCTATTTTGTTCCATTGGTCTATGTGTCTATTTTGATACCAGTATCATGCTGTTTTGATTACTTATGCCTTCTGGTATATTTGAAGTCAGGTAGTGTGGTGCTTCCAGCTTTGTTCTTTTTGCTCATTATTGTTTTGAATATTGGTCATCTTCTGTGATTCTGTATAAATTTTAGGATTTTAAAATTCTATTTATGTGAAGAATGTCATTGATAAATTTGTAGGGATTGTATGTGGATTGCTTTGGGTAGTATTGTCATTTCAACAATATGAATTATTTCTATCTATGAGCATGGAATGTCTTCCCATTTATGTACGTTCACTTCAATTTCTTTCATAACTGCTTTGCAGGTTTCTGTTTTTTTTTTTGAGATGGAGTTTCACTCTTGTTACCCAGGCTGGAGGGCAATGGTGCGATCCCGGCTCATCACAACCTCCTCCTTCTGGGTTCAGGCAATTCTCCTGCCTCAGACTCCCGAGTAGCTGGGATTACAGGCACGCGCCACCATGCCCAGCTAATTTTTTGTATTTTTAGTAGAGACGGGGTTTCACCATGTTGACCAGGATGGTCTCGATCTCTTGACCTTGTGATCCACCCGCCTCAGCCTCCCAAAGTGCTGGGATTACAGGCTTGAGCCACCGTGCCCAGCTGCAGGTTTCTTGCCTGAACCCAGGAGGCGGAGGTTGCGGTGAGCCGAGATCACGCCATCGTACTCCAGCCTGGGTAACAAGAGCGAAACTCCATCCCCCCCGCCAAAAAAAATTATTTTACATTAAGTTCTGGGATACATGTGCAGAACATGCAGGTTTGTTACATAGGTATACATGTGCCATGGTGATTTGCTGCACCTATTAACCCATCATTTAGGTTTTCCCCCCTTGTTCACCACACTCCAACATGCCCCAGCATGTATTGTTCCTCTCCTTGTGTTCATGTGTTCTCATTTTTCAACTCCTACTTGTGAGTGAGAACGTGCGCTGTTTGGTTTTCTGTTTCTGTGTTAGTTTGCTGAGGATGATGGCTTCCAGCTTCATCCATGTCCCTGCAAAATACATGTGATTTCATTCCTTTTTATGGCAGCATAGTTTTCTATGGTATATATGGACCACATTTTCTTTATTCAGTATATCACTGATGAGCATTGGGTTGGTTCCATGTCTTTGCTATTGTCAATAGTGCAATAAACATATTGTGCATGTGTCTTTATAGCAGAATGATTTGTAATCCTTTGGGTATATACCCAGTAATGGGATTGCTGGGCCAAATGGTATTTCTGGTTCTAGATCCTTGAGGAATTGCCACACTGTCTCACAATGGTTGAACTAATTTATGTCACAACCAACAATATAAAAGCATTTCTATTTCCTCACAGCCTCATGAGCATCTATTGTTACTTAATTTTTAATAATCACCATTCTAATAACCATTATTATTATTCACTTAGAAATTTTTTAAATTTCCATCTTGATTTTATTGTTCAGCCCAAAATCATTCAGGAGCAGATTGTTTAATTTCCATATATTTGTGCAGTTTTGGGGGTTTATGTGGAGTTAATTTGTAGCTTTATTCTACTGTGGTCTGAGGAGGTACCTGATATAATTTCAATTTTAAAAAATTATTGAACTTGTTTTCTTGCCTATTATGTGGTCTATCTAGGAGAATGTTTCATGTGCTGATGAGAATGTATGTTCTTCAGTCCTTGGGCAGAATGTTCTCTAGATATCTGTTAGGTCCATTTGTTCTTGTGCAGTTTAGTCCAGTGATTCATCATTGACTTTCTGTCTCAGGGATTTATCTAGTGCTGTGAGTGGAGAGCTGAAGTCCTCCACTATTATTGTTTTCCTGTCCATCTCTTTTCTTAGGTTTAATAGTAATGTTTGTATGAATCTGGGAGCTTCAGTGTTAGGGGCATAAAAATTTAGGATTATCATATCTTCTTGTTAGACCGATTCTTTTTATCATATAATAACCTTCTTTGCCTTATTTTGTTAATGTTGTTGCTTTAAAGCCTGTTTTCTCTGTTATAAAAATAGCTGCTCCTGCTCACTTTTGGTTTCCATTTATGTAGGATGTCTTTTCCCACCCCTTTGCTTTGGGTCTGTAAGAATCCTTACATATTAGGTGAGTCTATTAAAAACAGCATATATTTGGTTAGTGATTTTTTAATCCATCCTGTCAATCTGTATCTTTCAAGTGGAACATTTAGACCATTTACATTCAATATTAATATTGATATGTGAGGTACTATTTGAGTCATCACATTGTTACCTAGATACTTGGTTTTCTTCATTGTGTTATTGCTTTATAGGCTCTCTAAGTTTCGTGCTTTCAAGAAGTTTTATCTGATGCATATCAGCTTTTGTTTCAAGATTTAAAACTCCTTTTATCATAAAGATAGGTCTTCAATTCCTTCTAGTTTACAAGGTGTCTGATGAGAAGTCTGTCAGTCTGACAGATTCTCTTTTATATGCAACCTAATGCTTTTGTCTCACTGCTCTTAACATTCTTTTCTTCATGTTTATTTAGGATAGCCTGATGACTGTATGTCTTGGTGTTGTCCATTTTACAATGAGTATTTCATCAGTTCTTGGAGCTTCTTTTATTTGGATGTCTAAATCTCTAGCAAGGCCAGAGAAGTCTGCCTCAATTACGGTCTCAAATAAGTTTTTCAAACTTTTTGTTTTTTCTTCTCTCTCAGGAACACCAATTATTCTTAGGTTTTTATGGTCATTTTACAGAATCTTATATTTCTTGGAGACTTTGATTATTTCTTTTAATTCTTTTTTTAAAATTTTTGTCTCATTGGGTTAATTCAAAAGCCTTGCTTTCTAGTTCAAAAAGTATTTTTTTTCTACTAGGTGTAGTTTATTTTAGCGTTAGTTAAAGATTTCCAGAAAAAGGTAACAAACAGAAATAAAAAGAACACCATATAGTGATAAAAGAGTTGTGATGTCAAGAAAACACAATAATCTTATATATATATATGCCTAATAGCAAAGCTTCAAAATACGTGAAACAAACCTTACATAACAGAAAGGAAAAATAGCCATGTCTACAATAGAGCTGGAGATTTTAACAGTTCTCTCTCAGTAACTGATACAATAAACAGAAATTAATAAGGATATAAAGGATACAAAATTGACATATACAGAACACTACAACCAACAAATCTGAACACTAACAAGATACCACCAGACATTGATTAGAATAACTAAAATTAAAAACCAAACAATACCTAGCCAAAAACTGTTTGTGAGGTTGTTAAATAACCAGGACTCTTAGGTGCCACTGAGGGAATAAAGTATTTTGGGTCAATGGGGAAGCTTTTTGAAATCCTAGCATGGGAAAAGGTCAACAAGGCTACTTCAACCATATCAGGAGGCTGTGTTCAAAGTATCAGTCAGCTGTTCAACCATATTCCAATACTTCTTGGAAGTTCAATAGAAACTAGGAAATCACCCCCAGAAAGAGAAATTAGGTGACTCAAGGTCACAAGCCCCCTCCCCACACAGGACTAGGGGACAAACACTCAGCAACTCAGAATTACTTGGGGATATAAGCCCAGACAGCCCCGGCCAGCAATGGCAACGCTCTCGGGTCCCCTTCCACCCTTCCGTGCTGTGGAAGCCTTGACTTTCGCTTGCTCAATAAACTGCATTACTGCGCATTCTTGTGGTCCCTGAACTCTTGTTTGGAGCCTGGACACTCACTGTGGGGGTAAGGTTGTCTGCTCAATTCTTCCAGCAAGGGAAGCAAGAACCCAAGCCCCGCCTCCCAGCCCAAGTTGCGGATCCGGTTACACAACTGTTGAAAATGCAAAATGGTGCAGCTGATATGGTTTGGCTGTGCCCTCAGCCAAAATCTCATCTTGAATTGTAATCTTCATAATCCCCATAATCCCCACGCATCAAGGGAGAGATCAGGTAGAGGTAACTGAATCATGGGGGTGGTTTCTCCTATACTATTCTCTTGATAGTGAATGAGTTCTCATAAGATCTGATGATTTTACAAGCATTTGGTAGTTCCTCCTGGATTCATTCTCTCTCCTGCTACCCTGCGAAGAAGGTGCCTGCCCCCTCTTTACCTGCTGCCATGATTCTAAGTTTTCTGAGGCTGCCCCAGCCATACTTAATTACCAGTCAATTAAACCTCTTCCTTTTATAAATTACCCAGTTTCAGGAAGTTCCATATAACAGTATGAAAGCAGACTAATACAACAATCAATTTGGAAATGACTTTGGCAGTTCTTATAAAGTTAAACACAGATATAACATATGATCCAGTCATTTAATACTTATTTATTTACTCAAGGAAATGAAAATCCACATCCACACAAAGACTTGTGCATCATTTTTTATAAATTAATGGTTTATGGGTCATAAGCCAAAGCTGGAGTATTAAAATGTCCAACATCAAGTAAACAGATAAACAAATTGTTACAAACCTGTAGTTGAAATGTTATTAAGAAATAAAATAATGGATTATGGATACACACAAAAACATAAACAAACCTGAAACACATGCAGAGCCAGAGAAGTCAGACACAAAAGAGTATATAAATATGTTTCCATTTACATGCTATTCTATAAATGACAATGCTAAGCTGTAGCTGCAGAAAAAAAGTGACCAGTATGTGCCTGGGAGTAGATGCATCTGTGGGGAATGAGGAAATACTTTTATTGTTATGAAAATATCTCATATCATCATAGTGGTGATATTCCCACCAGTATATATATACTTGTCACAGCCCATTGAATTGTACACTTAAAATGGGTATGGTTTATTGAATAAAAATTAAAACTCAATAAAAAGAATGGCAAAAGAGTCATCAGGAAGAGAATGTCAAATTAAAATATGATATATACTTACACAAATGGGCCCTATGTATAAATGAGTATCAGTGATCACAACTACACACAATACTATTGACTAATTTCACAAAATATTGAGAGATAGA
Organism: Callithrix jacchus; assembly: GCF_049354715.1. NCBI lineage: Eukaryota > Metazoa > Chordata > Mammalia > Primates > Cebidae > Callithrix > Callithrix jacchus. The sequence continues at coordinate 23,131,763 of NC_133507.1, read as the reverse complement.
AGCTAGACAAAGAAGAGCTTGTATTTTATGATTTCAGTTATATGCAGTTCAAAACATTAACATTGCTATTAGAAGTGAGGATGCTATTCACCTTTGAGTGTACAGTTATAATAGAAAGAGCCCCAAAGAGGGCTTCTAGGGTGCTGGAGCTGTTCTCTGTCATCTGCAGTGTCACACTCAGGCATAAAATGGAATATGGCAAAAGTTATGTTGAGAATAAAGAGGAATGGGAACCCACAAACATTGCTGGTGGAGATGCAAAATCAGGAACCATTTCATAGTTTCTAAAGAGCTAACATACATTCATGTGAGCCTATGTATCCTATGTCTAGGATACACACATCACACTTGTAGATATGTATCCTAGACAAAGGAAACATGTCATTCGAAACCTGTGCATGCAGGTTTATAGCAGCATTATTCATAGTTGTTTATACCTGGAAGTAATCCAAATGTCTTTCAGAGGTAAATGGGTAAATAAACAGTGGTACATCCACACAACAGAATGCTACTCAGCAATAGAATAAACGATTGAACATACTGCAATATCAGCCAATCTCAAGTACATTGTACTAAGTTAGGTTTCTCAACAGCAGGGCTCTTTTTTAGGCCAAATGACTCGTAGGGCATCCTGGGCACTGGAGGTTATTTTGTTGCATCCTTGGACTTTATCCACCAGATGACAGTAACACTCTTCCCTGACAAATTAACTAAAAAGGTCACCGGATACTGCCAAATGTCCCGGATTCTCAATGTGCTAAGTGAAAGAACCTGGTCTCAAAAGGTTACATTTTATATGAGTCTATTTATATGACATTATGAAAAAGTAAAAAAAATGTAAGAGAGAAAATGGTTGTTAAGAATTAGGAAGGGGGAGACTGAATAGAGAGACAGAAAAAGAATTCTTTAGGGCATTAGAATTGTTTCATAGCCTCTCTGTGATGAATGCAGACTGATCTATGCATGTGTAAGAATATACATAATTCTACGTAAGTACAGTAGAATACAGCAAGTAATGTTTTAAAAATTAAAGTAATAAAAGCAAGCAAAACAAACATAAGTGGTATTTAAAGCTGAAAAATACAACTGCAGTATAAATGGAAGAGGATCTTTTGGCTCTCCAATTAGGAAGTGATCTTAGCAGAAATGTTTTGTTGAGGTTGGTAAGGGTAGCAATGTTGAGCCAATTCCGTAGGATGTGTAGTGAGCTCAAGCTAAGGACAGGGAAAGTAGAAGAGCTACCCTTTCAAGAGTGTATAATGCTATCCTAGACCTTTGCCCTATGGGAAGGCCATAGAAGATAAGTAGAGACATAAAGTAGCCCTCCTAACAAGGCTGAAGACAAAGTAGAATAGGTAAATGACCTTGTGCTGAAGAAGGTCAGCCCAGGGTGGATCCGGGGTTAGTCAATGGAGGACATTCCCCATGGCAAAGGCAACCAGAAGAATCCATGCTGTGCCCACAGTGCAGTGTGTGCCCTAGCCTCTCTCAGGGGTCTGTTGTGCAGCCCCAGCAAGGGACTCTAAGACACAGTTATCAGGTTGTGGATTACCAAGCTGTATTTTTCAGAGGTATATCCTTAGATGGTCTCCATAGAGCCCATAACTCCTATTTTAGGGCTCTTTCCATGAAGCCATTTGGGGTGTTTTGTTGCCCTGCTCCCTAAATATTACAGAGGCTAAAATTATTCTTGGAGCTTCTCTGATCTGTTGTCTGGAGATAACCATGTTTGTTCCAAGGACTTTCTAAAGGATCTAAACCTAGGGTAGATTGTACCAGAGAAATGAGTCAGCCTTTTCCAGGTTCATGAAGTGTGAGCACATCTGATCTCTCAGGGGTTTGCCTGGGGGGGTGGGGTGGGGAGGTGTGTGTGTGTGTGTGAATGGTCACTGGATTAATTGCTGCTCCATTTATCATATTCTATATTCTATTCCTTTTCTTGGGGACACACAGGACAGATAACCAGCAAATCATACATGAAGCAAGGAAGTTAATAATAGGGATTGTACCTTGCATAAGATAGAAGTGCCAAAGGCCACCTAGAATTAAAGGGCTACAAGTCAAAAAACCAGGCAGAGGAATGAATAAGCCAAGTGTGCTGAGCAGTGGGGAAATGAATATAGGGCATGGTTCTGATTAATTTCACAGATAAAATTCCATTTCCAAGATTGGGTCTTTTTGAGCCCCAGTCTTCATCAGTCTCAGAAAAGCAAATCATTTAGAGATTCGTGAATGGGAGAGATAAAAACAGCTGGGAGTGTCGATTGTGAACTAAAAAATTCCAATGGCACCATTCCCATAATGTTGATATAAATGACACCTCTGCAGTGATGTGTTCAGTTGTTTAATACTCCAGGGCTTGGAGTAGATGGATTGCAAGAACATATGAATAGTCAAGGCAAGAAATATGGAAGCAAGAGGTGAGGACACTTAAGTAATACTATGATCATACAGTTTATTGTCAAGCGAGGTCCTTTTTCAAAGGAAAAGAAAAACTATCATAACTACACAAGAATAACATTTAAAACAGGACTGTACTGCATAACTCCCTGCCTCAGCTGTCCCCACTAACGGGGACTGACTTCTATGTTAGGTCACTGTATTACTGCGTGTGTACTTTGGTTATGATCAGGCTTTCTTCTCCTGAGCGCCCAGCCTGCTAAGGGTCCCTGCCACCCCCTGGGCCAGGGAGGGAGCAGAGAAAACTGGGCACCTTTGCATGCCCCCAACAGTAAAATCCACCACTGCTCTTGCAGGAGGGAAGTACAAGCAGATATTTGCCCCATGGCTACCAGACTCCATTGCTCCAGCTGAGGAGTTCTGCTTTCCCCAGTGAAAGACCATCAGCAGAGAAAAGGGAACACTTACACGCTATTGGTAGGAGTGGAAATTAGTACAACCTTAGTGGAAAAGAGTATGGAGATTTCTCAGAGAACTAAAAATAGAACTACCATTTGATCCAGCAATCCCATTATTGGGCATGTATCTAAAAGGAAAAAAAAATCATTACATTAAAAAACTACCTGCAGTCGTGTTTATTGCAGTACTATTCACAATAGCAAAGTCATGGAATCAAACTGTGTCCATCAGTGAATGATTGGATACAGAAAATGTGTTATATATACACTATGGATTATAACTCAGTCATAAAAAAGAATAAAATCATGTACTTTGAAGCAACATGGATGGAAGCGGAGGTTGTTATCCTGATTGGAATAATACAGAAACAGAAAATCAATTAGAGCATGTTGTTACTCTTACATGGGAGCTAACAGTGGGTACACATGAACATAAAGGTCAAAGTAATAGACACCAGGAACTCCAAAAGGCAGAGTATGGGGGTGGAATAAGGGTTAAAACAATCACCGACTGGGTACAGTGATAACTATTTGGGTGATGGTTACCCACCAAGCCCAAATCTCACCATTACACATGTAACAACCCTGCATGTGTACCCCCTCAATCTAAAATGAAAAAATTAAAATAAAGTAAAACAGGATTGTTCTGGACAAATCGTAATTGCACGTTCACGCTAGTAACAGGGAAATGTTTTCTGTTCTGGATTTGGCCCAGAAAATATTTTTTTGCTACTTATCACCACGGAGGGCTTTAAAATGTCATCTGAAAAAGGAGCAGAGACTGGGCACAGTGGTTCACATCTGTAATCCCAGCACTTTGGGAGGCCGAGGCAAATGGATCACCTGAGGTCAGGAGTTCGAGATGAGGCTGGCCAACATGGTGAAACCCCATCTCTACTAAAAGTACAAAAATTAGTCGGATGTAGCGGCACGTGCCTGTAATCCCAACTACTTGCAGGGGGCTGAGGCAGGAGAATTGCTGGAACCCAGGAGGCGGGTTCAGCCTGAGTGACAGAGTGAGACTCATCTCAAAAAAAAAAAAAAAAAAAAAAAAAAGCGGCAGCAGAAGGCATCTGAGAAGCATTGCAAAGACATGACTAGAATCCTAAGTTCCTTTTCTTTCTGCATTGCACATCTGACCCCAAGTGATTTACTTTTCTCCTCACGTGTGGCTTGCAGGTCTTCCACTTGCCCCTCACTACTGGGATGAGCTGTGATTTAGCAAGAATAGTAAAAGTCTGGTGCCCAGAATATGTGTCCTTGGTTGTCCCCCCAGGACCAAACACAAATGGATTCTCATCTCCAACCCTGGGATGCTTAACCTCATTATGAAGCATTGGTGATACTTTTGCCATCACTTCTCTTTTCTGACGTTTTTAAAACTAGGATTATAGCTGGCAAACAGGTTTGCTCTTAATAACTTAATCATTCAAATGCAGTTTTGGCTGAGGTACTTCCCAGTATGTGATAACCAGGCTACCTTTATTTATAGGATCAACCAAATGTTTTGATTTAATGTGACTCTTGCATGCAGCATTGTACTAAATACCAGTCAACCGACTGGCATATCATAGGGACTGCCTTGATAAAGGTTGCTTATCATCTGACATGTGATAGGGCTCAGTTGGCTTTAGATTTAAAGTGCCTCCTTATCTGCAGGTGAGAGCTATCCAAATCATGTGAGGTGCTGAACAAATTAGAGCAGTGGATCTCCATCTTGAGTGTGTGTACGTGTCTGAATCACCCAGAGGGCTTGTTAAACCACAGATTTCTGATCCCTGCTCCCAGAGACCCAGATTTATTAAGTCTGAAGAGGGATTTAGGACTTTACATTTCTAACTGGTTCCCAGGTGAAATGCATGCTGCTGTTCTGGGAACAACACTCTGAGAAGCACTCTCAGAATTGATGATGCAGTAGCAGCATCACGTGCCCAGTGTGACCATGGCAATTTTCCCCTTATCTGTCGGAGGCAGTCCTTCTCTGCCTCTGAAAGATAAGCCCCTACAGTAGACTTGGATCCATTTGAGAAGGCTATGCTGATGCTAGTAATACTTTTGTTAATTTACCTAATAATTTCCATCTCTATCCTTGATTCATGCAGACCTTTGAAAATATTGACAGTCATTTTGTTTGAAGACAGCAACCTAAATGATGAGTTAAACTTATTATTATTATCATTATTATTTTATGATTTTTTTTTTTGAGAGGGAGTTTCACTCTTGTTACCCAGGCTGGAGTGCAATGGCACAATCTTGGCTCACCGCAATCTCTGCCTCCTGGGTTCAGGCAATTCTCCTGCCTCAGCCTCCTTAGTAGCTGGGATTACAGGCACGCACCACCACGCCCAGTTAATTTTTTTTTTTTTGTATTTTTTAGTAGAGATGGGGTTTCACCATGTTGACCAGGATGGTCTCGATCTCTTGACCTCGTGATCCACCCGCCTCGGCCTCCCAAAGTGCTGGGATTACAGGCTTGAGCCACCGCACCCAGCCTAAACTTATTATTTACTATAGTTCCAGTTTAGTAGTGGCACCAACATTCTTCAAAATTATGACATTTCTACCAAGGTTACTTCATGAAGGAAATGAAAAAGCTGAATGGGCAAATTAAAATCAATTCAAATATTTGAGAACTGACTCTGAGCAAGGCACTGTGAAATTTACCCAAAAAAGAAGTAAGACCCTGTTTGCTCTTAGGAAAACCTACAATGTAGAGACCATACCTTATGGCGCCTCAGTGAGTCACACTAGTAAAATCCTCAGTCAGTGAATGGGATTCACACCAGCTGTGGAAGAAACCAAGAGATCATTAGGGACCACAGGGGCAAAGAGTTTGAGAACATTTGACACCACATCAGTATGATATGATAGCAAAGGAGACAGGTGATAACATAGAAAGAGATGCCCTGGTCAACGGTTTCATCTCCTGTTGGGAGAAAGAACACATGGACAGAAGAAAGATGGCCAGCACAGACAAGGAAATGGACAACACTGACCTCCTAACTCTGCCCATAGAAGGGTCTTCTCTGCCTCTGACAGATAAGGCCCTACAGCAGAGGTGGATTCATTTGAGAAGCCTATACTGATGGTAACAATACATTTCATTAATTTACCTATTACTTCCCATATCTACCCTTGATTCATGCAGACCTTTGACCATAGTAGTGTCTGAGCATGCCAGTGTATAATTTATTAATAACTTGCCATTCTGCTCACCTTTTAAAACTTGGTGGAATTGGCTATCATCAGAAAGCATTCTTAAGAACTATATGATCTGGAGTACTCAGAAAATTGATTTCCTGGGCCTCTGAGGCTAAGAAGCAGAGTCCAGAAAGTGCTGACCTAGCTAAGTACACAGGGGTGGCAGGTAGACTCGGGTGGAAGGTTGGCAGCTGACCTGCAGACTGATAATGTCCCAACCTGCCTTATGCTTCTGTGGAAATGAAACCCTATTCATAAATAGAAAGAAGACACAGACACAAATAGCGATAAGCATCATAATGGATGTTTACAAGTAAGTGATACAGGGGCTCAACAGGAGACTCAAGTGTTTCAGAGTGCCTGCAGAGACTTCACATAGAAGGCAGCATTTGAAATGCACAGAAAAGGACACAACTCTCTATAGGGAAAGATGGAGAGGTTAAGGTTCCAGATAGACAGACCAGTCAAGCTCTTATCCATTTGCATACTTCTTGGTTAGGACAAATGATTGTTTGGCTAATGTCATGCTATGTTCTGGAGGACTTGGAAAGCTTTCTGTGGGGGGTGCACAGCAACATATTGACTTATGTACATGGCATTTGAGGTCCAGCATGGAAAATACTGAAACAATGTGCATATGTTATTTCTGCATGGAAATGAAACTCCTTGACGCTGAAAACAGGACAGGGAGTGGAGTGTGTGGTGTGGTCAGGAACACTGAAAACATCCTCTTGAGAATGCAATTTGAGTGTGTACAAGGTCACAGGTGCCTCAGTAACCCACCTCAAATGACTTTCTAGTGGATCTTTGTAGTTAATATAAGCTCTTTCAATAAGTGCTTGATGGACGGATGCTGGGGCTGACTCTCAGGAGAGCTTCCCCCTATCCCCGCTCATTCTCGGAGTTCATTGCAAGCTATAAGCTCTGCAAGTGGTGCCCCTGACACGATAGCCTTGAACTTACACGTGAAGGAGGAGAGCTCATCAATTTTCAGGGAATCCCAGTAAGGGACAGTCCTGACTTGCATCAGGAGAATGGAACCCATGCATAAAATATCAGGGGTTAGGTTATCATGGGTCAAAGAATGACCAAAGAGCAGAAAGTGTTTTTTAAAACGGTACAACAGCTACTTAAATCTATTTAGTGCACTGTAGAGCCTGGAGTTCTACACAAGCTTATGCTCTTAATTCGGCAGGAATGCCCTTGGTTTCCTTATCAAGGAAACTTAGATTTAGAGTGATGCAGCAGGTAGGACACTGCCTGAAAAGAGGATATGAGCAAGGTCATTTTACTAATGTTCCTATTTTGACCACCTGGGCACTGATGCGCTCTGCGTTGTATCTTCTTTATCTACCAGATTGCGGTGAGTCAAACTGTCCATCTTCTCCACCTGAAGGGAATTCAGGTGATTTAAAGAAGGAAAAACAGAAACCAGAACAACAGGGAGTGACTTCTCTCCTGCTTCATTCCATTCTATGAGGAATAAGGAAGGGATTTTTTTCTAGTGAGGATAAGGACAGACAGGAGCCTTTTCCTCCCCCTATAGAAAAGCCATTGCCCTCGTTTCCTTCACCCTTAACGGGACCTGCATCTGTTTGCCTCGTTCAGGCAACAGTGCCTCCTATCCCCTTTGAGGACATTGGAGGCCACCCAAGGGACAGTTCTGGGATAAGACCCCCCGGGTGTCTCCAGGAGGGAAGGGAAGTGGCTGATTATAATTATCTTCCTAATATGCAAGTTCTCACTTCCTACTTTCAGCATCAGCCTTTCTGCCCTTTTTTCTGTTTCCCTGGAGTATAAGGGAAATTTGCATGCAACCTCCCGAGTTTTATTCCAGAAAGCTCTGGCTTTCTTGCTGCCCAGAGAGGCCTGGGGCAGAAGAGTTACTAAGATGCCATGGTGTGCCCCTTTGGTCACTGGTAGTCGGGGCAAGTTGCTCCTTTCTGGGTTTGCAGTGACAGAGGGGAGGCCAAGAGGCACAGACTGAGTCCCTGGGTGGCTGCAGGCAGCTCCAGCCCAGTCCTAGAATCCTCCTCACCGTGGTCACATGCCTTAGTAATGGTGCCCAGACAGTGGCCTGCTGCTTACCGTGCCGCTGCTTTTCCTACCTCTACCCTTTCCTGCCATCCCTCGCATGTCTCAGCTGACGAGCAATTCCTTGTCTTCTCTGGGTGCCTAGGGAAAGGGCTAAGAAACAGTCCATGCGCACCCTGACCTTCCTAGCCTACTTCTCCTTCTGGGGGAGAAGCCCACTAATAAGGGGCGCTCTCCCCTGAAGCCACATGTTAAATGCTAATGAGCTCTGCCAGCTGTTGTCATCTTCAGAAGATAGATGCAGCAGTAGGGAGTGTTCATTTTGCTTTTTTAGTAAAATGTTTAAAAACACTGTGACCGGGAAACTTTGAAGAGGACCCTGCGCCGCGTGTCTGCTCTTCCCCGAACCTCTCTGCTTGGGAGTATTAAAATAATAATAAGCCCAGTATGTTTCCTTACCTATCAGGGTTGGCTCCAAACGCAGGCGCTCTGGAGGATGAGGGGAGTGGTCTTCTCCCAGCCTGTCAGCCTCCTGCCTCCTGCCTCTTGCCTCTGCACTTATACACACACTTTACCACCTGTTCATTCTCTGGCCTCTTGCTGCCACTTGTAGTTTTCCTTCCTTCCTTCCTTTCAAGGTAAGAGCAGCAACAGGTGGCACGCTGTTTAAAAAAAAAGCGGCTGCCTAAGGAGCCCGGAGCAGATAGGAAGAAACCGGCCACAGCTCTGCTTTCCCAAGCTCACTTCTAAGACATTCCAGCTAAAGGCTAATAATGCAGGAGAATGGCCAGCAACAAAGGACATTTTTTTAAGTTTTTTTTTCATCTTTTTTTTTTAACATACTTAAGCTAACTCAGTGCAGGTTTTTTTGTTTTTTTTTTTTTTTTCTGAGACCGAGTTTCGCTCTTGTTACCCAGGCTGGAGTGCAATGGCGCGATCTCGGCTCACCGCAACCTCCACCTCCTGGGTTCAGGCAATTCTCCTGCTTCAGCCTCCTGAGTAGCTGGGACTACAGGCACGCGCCACCATGCCCAGTTAATTTTTTGTATTTTTAGTAGAGACGGGGTTTCACCATGTTGACTAGGATGGTCTCGATCTCTTGACCTCGTGATCCACCCGCTTCGGCCTCCCAAAGTGCTGGCACTACAGGCTTCAGCCACCGCGCCCAGCCCTTCAGTGCAGGTTTTTTATCTTGACGACTTGCAGTCACATTCTAATGACTTTCAAGGGCCAAAATATGATAAAAATCACTTAAAATAGTCATCCCTTTCATGCCTTAATTTAACAGGTAGGCTTTACCTTTTGCCATTTCTGTATTTTATATGTTATGTACCTGTCAATCCTTCTAAACATATACAAAAGACTACAGACTTAATAGCTTCTCTTCTCATAAAGGGGCTCGATGTTCCATCTAGTTATCAGGATATCACCCTGCTACTCTTTTTCTATAGTTAAGCAAGGAACAATCTCATATTCTCCTAGCTTGTGATCTTAACTGGCAAGTAGCAATGGCTGACTTTATTGGTAATATCAGCTTCCATTTACCAGCCTCTAAGTTCCTGAACTTTTTACAAACTTGAATGTGTACCTATTGTTGTCTCTAAGCCCTTGCCTCACACCATTACTATCTTTACAGATGCTTCAAAAAAAAAAAAAAAAAAATCAAAACAAAAAACCAAGTAAGACAGTGATAGTGTGGCAAGGTGCCATGCAAAATTGGTAACACAAAATCCAAGAACATTGTAAAACTACCCACCAGGCAGAGTTAGGTGCCCTAATATTGGCTTTACAAATTTTCCTTACCAAGACGTAAATATAGTTAGTGATTCTGCTTCTGCAGTGTACAGTATTACTCACTGAAATCTTGCACATGTGAAAAGCATCACTAATGGATCTTTACGAGCTTTGTTTCTTGCCGCACAAGAGCGCCCCTGCGTCCATCACCCTGTTTCTGTCACTCATACTCGCTCTCATTCTGGGCTACCTGGTCCCTGGTCAGAAGGGAATGCTTGAGCCGATGCTCTATTAAACCACAAATGTGGTTTGCAGACTTTCCTGCTTTTTAGCAAGCTCAAGCTGACTGTGTATTTTTTTTTCATCAGAATGCCCGCAGTCGTAAACAACAGTTTCATTTAACGCTTGCTCAAGCTCACATAATTATTAAAACTTGTTTTGATTGCCAACGGCATTCTCTCTCTCCTCTTTCTTTAAAGCTTAGTGCCAACCCAGGAGGTCTAGTTCCTAATGCTATCTAGCAAACTGATGCTACTCAATATCCACCTTTTGGATGTTGTAAATTTCTCCACTTATATAGGTTTGATACATGCTACCTCCCAGACCGAAGATGCAATTACTCATTCGTTTAAATCTTTTATGACTTTAGTTCTTCCAGAAACTATAAAAACTGATAATGGACCTTACTATCTTAGTGCTTAACTTACTTTGCATTGCAACTTTTACACATACAACATAAGACTGGCATCCCCTATAACTCATCTGGTTAGGGCATTGTTAAATAAACTCAACAAACTCTTAAAGTATATCCTGATAAACAAAAGAGGGGGAATATTGGGCTCTTTGCTTGAGAACAGAACCTGTCGTTGGAGAATCAGCCAGCAATGATGGTGATGACTAGGAAGGCACCCGACATCACATGAGGACAGCTAAGAAAATTGCACCAACAGGCAACTATCCGGCTTGCCTCTGAGAAAGCCACAGCAACTGCAAAGAACTGGTTTCTTGTGTATCTGATGGTAATTGGGGAAACTTCTGAGGAACTAAAACAGACATGGATGTTAGGGTGGCTGGTAATTCTTGTCCTTTGCCAAGTGGGATCAGCTCAAGAACATGTTTATTGGAGTCATGTTCTAAATCCCCCTGTTTTTAGTGTTATTACTTGGTGGGATGCTGACCCACCTTTGTCATCTAATGATACTTCTTGAACAGAAGGTCTATGGATGCCCCTGTCTTACCCCTTAATTAAAAATTTGAGATTAAACTTAATGACCCCTTGACTTTATTGCCTAGTAATCTCTGTCTTTGTTTTTCCTCAATGGCACATGGTAAGTGTGTTACTGTCATTCCTCAAGGGTATCTTTCCTATCAGCCCAGAAGGGATGCTAAGCTTGGAAATTTGACCTTTATTTCTGCCGTTACCACACATCTTACTGAGGCCTCTAAGAAAGCTGCACAACTGCCCGGTCTTCCTATATGCCATCCGAGTGGGGACTGCTGCTAGAAGTTTGAGTTCATCCATTGGTCTCTGTGCAGAAAACCTGCGCCACGCCAAGGGCCTCTGTTTGATAAGGGCACCTTACTTGATTGGGGTCCCCATGGTTACCTTATGTCTGCAAATCGGACTATTGGATTTGGGGGTCCCTCCAATAATTCTATCACCTGGTCAGAGTATGGGCTTTCAGGACCAATATCACAACCAAAAGGGAAAGAAGCTTTAAGCTCTGCTCATACCCAGGCTTGGAGACTAGGTCTTCCTTTTTTAAACGGGTTCTTTCACACGGTGAGTACATTACTAGGGGTGGCAACTGTACCCTCTCTTTGCACAACGGTGTTACTGATACAGTCCTCGTTTGAACTACGCACCCTTATATACTTCTGTTTGATCAAGGTGTTCCTAACATAGAGCAGAATCAATCCTTTCACAGTATTAAAGTCTCTTCCAGTAGTTGGTATGCTACATACTTGTCTCATCAAAACGTCACACAGTTAAATATAACCTATGTCATGATTTTAAAATGGTGAGCAGAATTGTGGCTGCCTGTAAATTTAACGTGGAGCTGGGAGGGAGATTCCATCTTGCAGTAATTTAGAAAAGCACATCTGCAAGGGGCTTATCACGACCATGTGTCTTCTCAAATTTCCACTCTTGAGTGTGAATTAAAGAAACAACTTGAAGAATGGTTGCAGCGATTACAAACAAGTACGCTTCAGCAATTACAAGCAGGCTTTTAATGGTTAAACCCAAACACTGGGTCGTCTGTGTTAAACACACACATTTGGGTCACGGCCACCATACTTACTTTTGTATCTGTTTTCTAGCCATCTGCAGATGGCGCTGTGCTGCCATCTGACGCATCTACGACCAGAGAAGAATGACAGAAGCTTACCTTGGATTGGATGACCAGCATGCTCTAAGAATTAAAGAAGGGGGAGACATGGGGGGCACATGGCAACATATTCAAGATTATGTACATGATATTTGAAGTCAGGCATGGAAAAATCCTGAGGCACTGTGTGTATGCTATTTGTGCATGGGAATGAACCTCCTTGACCCTGAAAACAGGACCAGGAGTGGAGTGTGTGGTGTGGTAAGGAACGCTGAAACAGCCTCCTGAGAATGCAGTTGGAGTGTGTACACGGTCACAGGTGCCTCAGTAACCCACCTCAGATGACCATCTAGTGGATGTTTGTAGTTAATACAAGCCCTTTCAATAAATACTTGGTGGGCGGATGCTGGGGTGGACTCTGTAAGAAAAGCTACCACCTATCCCTGCTCAGCTGGAATTGTATGAGTACTTCATTCTCGGCATTCGCTGCAAGCTATACGCGCTGCACTTTCTGCTTGATGGCTACTGGTTTTATCATGAATGATCTCAAGGGTCTTCTTGAATACCTGCATTTTTCCTTGATCACACCTCACTCCAGCATGATTTGGAGTAAAGTAGAGAAGGAGATTCTACCAAGAAACTAAAAATCATACAACTCAGCTGACTCATTTAGGAAATTGCAGCCACATTCCAGAAAAGTAGATATAACAGGAATTATTTTAACTAGTAACACACACAGATGTTCGTTCTTTATTACATTTCCAACTACAGGAGTCCAAATATGATGACAGGTTCCTGGAGGTTTGTGTCAATTTGGAGAAAGCACCAAAGCATTCATTAACTTTCTCTGGCTTAATTTTTAAGAAATTTGGGTAACTCAGCTTGGATCTACTTTAAAACCAAGATTTGAGGTGTAGGATTTGTTGGAGGAAAAATTTCCAAACTGAATGAAATTCTCGAATTCTTTTTTCGGCATCTTTTATCATTTCTAGAGGAAAGTAGTGTAGACCAATGATTAAAAGCCTGTACTTGGATGCCATACTATCTTGGGTTTAAAACCTTGCTCTACCACTTACTAGCTGTGTGTACTTGAAGAATTTTCTTAAATTTTATGAGCCTTACTTTCTTTATCTATAAAATAGGATCACAATAGTACCTCCCTCAAAGGGTTGTCAAATTAATGACCTTACTCTCTATCTATTAATAGCATACAGTAATTATCTGGGAGGGAGGGGAGACAGCTTGAGATGTCTGCATGATTTTGAGCAAGTTGTAGATATATGCTTGCTGGAGCTGACGAGGGGCCAAGGAAGCTTTTGGTTCTAGAGCTTCACTTTACAGATAACGAAACAGATGTCAGAAGATAGCCAAGTTCATAGAGATTCTTTATAGCTGGGTGAAGACCAAGGTCATAGGACTGAACAGGATTCTCTTAGTTGTTCAGTATCCATTCTGTTAATAGCCTACCCCTTCTAGAAAAAAAAGCTTGAGTTTTGGAACACTGCTATGCAAATTAACTCTGTGCAGATTGATACTGTAACTGCCCAAGGGGTTCTTCCTGTCCAGTGAATAGAGGCCATGGCACTGTAGTAGAGAAAGAGTTTAATAGACACAAGGTCATCCACACCACATGGAAGATGGAGTTTGTACTCAAATCATGCTGTTCAAAGCATGAAGTTTCTTAAGGGCAGTTTGGGAGAAGGGATGGGGATGGCCAGGTAACAGGTGCTTGCTGCTGATTGGCTGGGGTGGAGATGAAATCACAAAGGGCTGAAGTTGTCTTCTTGCAGGCTGAATTGCTTCTGGTTGAGGCCACAGGAGTGGGGTTGTGGATCCAGGTGGAACCATTCCGTCCAGGTGAAGTCATGGGGATCAGATCTGCAAAAAAAACCTGGAAAGATATCTCAAAAGGCAAATCAACAATAGTGGCGTTATTGGCAGGAGTAAATGAAGAAAGTTGCCTGTCTTATAACCTCCAAATAATGTCTGCACCTTGGCAGGACCCAGGCTCCTCTCCTCCCTCTGCCTGGAGGCCTCCTATTCGCTTTAGAAAAGCAGTTGAGTTTGGGCAAGGCCTGTTACCATTTAAACTGTAGCCTAAATGTCTTCCAAAATTAGCTTGGCCCAGTAGCCCAGGAAGAGTTAAGGAAAAGGCAAGACGGGGCTTGGGTTAGCTTAACCTACTGTCACAGTTTTCTCATGGATATGACCCTTGCAAAGGTTGTTTCAATGCCCTAAAAATCCACGACCCTTGCCGTGTTCCATTTCAGGCCCCTTCAGCTGCTATCTTCAAACTTTCACCTCTTCCTCCCACCCACCCTGAACACACAGTTGTACTTCTAGTCACACACACACACACACACACAGACAAATAGTACAAGCCATGAAACCTTCAACTTTATGCCCTTTTCATAAACTATTCTGCACTGGTTTTCCTCTTTGCCTCTTCTCTTCTTGCCTCATTTGCCTTTCTGAACTTTTCTCCTCCTTTCCATGAAGGAAGGAGTAGACAAAAGGCCTCAATACTGGAGCGGGGATCTAAAAGCTAAACATTGACTGCTGGCTTTTGTGTTCTGGAAGTCATAGTTTGGTACCCAATTTCCTTATTTATTCCGCCACCATCAGAGGCGTTTGAACCACAGTGATTCCATCCTGAATAGGGGCTGGGTCAAATGAGGCTGAGACCTATGGGGCTGCATTCCCAGGTGGCCAGGCGTTCTCAGTCACAGGATGAGATAGAAGGTCAATACGATACAAGATATAGGTCACTTACAGCTTGAAGCAGAGAAACCAGCCAAAGCCCACCAAAGCCAAGATGGTGAAGAAAGTGACCTGTGGTTATCGCCGTGCTAATTAGAATGCATTAAAATGCTAAAAGACACTACCACCAGCATCATGACAGCTTATAAATGCCATGGCAACATTTGAACCTTATCCTATATGGTCTTAAAAGGGAAGGTACCCTTAGTTCCAGAAGTCGCCCATTCATTTCAGGAAAACTCATGAATAAGCCACCCCTTGTTTATCATAGAACCAAGAAATAACCATAAAAATAGCCAGCCAGCAGCCCTCAGGGCTGCTCTGTTTATAGAGTCGTCATTCTTTCATTTCTTTACTTTCCTGATGAACTTGCTTTCACTTTATAAACTCGCAGGGATTCTTTCTTGAGCAAGGTCCAAGAACCCTCTCTTGGGATCTGGATCAGGATTCTTTTCCGGTAACGCCACTAACAACTGCTCTTGCTAAACTACGCTGTTACCTCTGCAATCTTGCAAACACTTCCTCATCTGAGTAGACAGCTTTGAAACACTTGATGCTGTTAGCAACTCCTACTGCTCCAGAGTCTTCTTCCCACCCCATCTATTCTGTTTTCTGCTTACTTCTCTGTCTTCCTGTTTTTTCTTATCAGGAATAAGGCTGTTTTCTTTTTTATCATTCATGTGTTTACTTAAACAGCACTATTCATTTCCTCCAATAACCTTTTTTTTTTTAACTTTGCATTCACAATTTGGCTGTTTGGTACAAGAGACCTAGTTTTTGGTCTGTCTTTGCTTTTGACATGTCTTCCTTAGTAAGCTTAATCAATTCACGGAATACTATGCAGCCATGAAAAGGAATGAGATCATGTCCTTGGCAGTGACATGGATGAAGCTGGAAGCGGTTATCCTTAGCAAACTAACACAGGAACAGAAAATCAAACACCACATGTTTTCACTTATAAAAGGGAGCTGAGCAATGAGAACACATGGACACAGAGAGGGGAACAACAATCACTGGGCCTGTCAGGGGAGGCTAGGGAGTGGGGAGGGCATTAGGAAAAAGAGCTAATGTGGGCTGGGCTTAATATCTAGGTGATGGGTTGATAGGTGCAGCAAACCACCATGGCACAGGTTTACCTATGTAACAAACCTGCACATCCTGCTCATGTACCTCAGAAATTAAAAAAAAAAAAAAATAGTGAGAGATGTAGGACTCTTCCTTTAGCTCAAACACTTAATTGGCCTAATTCCAAACTGTTATGTCTCAAGGAAGTAGGAGGCCTGGGGAAAGGGAGATAGAGGGGGCAACAACCCCCACCACAACATGCAATGCACACCATTCATTAATCACCTTTGCTGTCTTATATGGGAATGGTTTGTGGCACCACAAACAAGTGCAATAGTAACATCAAGAGTCAGTGATCATAGATCACCATAATGGATACAATAGTAATTAAAATGAATGAAATAACATGAGAATTGCCAAAATGTGACACAAAGACATGAAGTGAGCACATGCTGTTAGAAAGTGGTGCCAATGCATGTACACCATGGAATACTATGCAGCCATAAAAAAGATGAGTTCATGTCATTTGCAGGGACATGGATGAATCTGGAAACCATCATTCTCAGCAAATGGACACACAACAGAAAACCAGACCCCACATGTTTTCACTCATAGGCAGGTGACGAACAATGAGAACACATGAGCACAGGGAGGGGAACATCTCACACAGGGATAAGTTAGGAGGTGGGGGACCAGGGGAGGGGAGGGATAGCGGGGGGTGGGGGGTTGGGGAGGGATAACACCAGGAGAAGTGCCTGATGCAGGCAATGGGGGGACAGAGATAGCAAACCACCAAGGCATGTGTATACCCATGCAGCAATCCTGCAGGATGAGCACATGTGCCCCAGAGCTTAAAGTACAATTAAAAAAAAAAAAAAGAAAATGGTGTCAATGAACTTTTTCAATACAGGGTTGCGACAAACCTTTAATTTGTAAAACACACACACACATACACACAGTATCTGTGAAGCAAAATAAAGTGATGTCCAATAGAACAAGGTATGTTTGTACTCATTGTAAACGTGAGTGGGATATCGTGTCTCTCTGTGCAAATGACCCGTGGCTCCTTTACATGATGAAACGTCCACTTTTTGGCAAGGTCTACAGGCTTATAGATGCTGTTCCTTGCTTCTTTGTGCTGTTTCCATTTTTGTTTGCTAAAAGCATAGCAGTCCTTATAGTTTCTCAGAAATAAGATGCTCCTGGATGCCTTCATACCATTTTGCATTTATTTTCTTTACTTAGAATGATATTTGCCTTCCATTCCCACATGTCTGCCTTGCAAGTACCTGGATCTTTATATACAGCTGACACTTGAACAATGCAGGGGTTAAGGGACACTAAACCCCTTGCAGCTGAGAATCTGCATATAATTTTTGATTCTTCCAAAAAGTAAATACTAATAGTCTACTGTTGACCAGAAGCCTTGCCAATAACATAAACAGTTCATTAACAAATAATCTGTATGTTATATGTATTATATACTGTATTCTTACAATAAAGTATGTTAGAGAAAAGAAAATGTGATTAAGACAATCATAAGGAAGAGAAAATATAGTTGCTGCTCATTAAGTGGAAGCAGGATCATTATAAAGATTATCCTCTTCATTTTCATATTTAGTGCTAAGGAGGAGAAAGAGGAGGGGTTGGTTTTATTGTCTCATGAGTGGCATAGGTGAAAAAAAATCCACAGATAAGTGAATCCTTATAATTCCAACCTGTGCTGTCAAGGGTCAACTGAATGTCCCTTGAAAGCCACTGTGTTCTCACTGAGAAAACTTGTGGGGATCTCTCTTCTGCTCCCCTTCGGACATTCTTGCATAATCAAAGTTGCCTTTCTTACTTTAATTGCATGCGTTTAGATCCTCATTTAAGAGTGCACATCTTGAAGCAGACAGGGCTCTTTAATTTGAAATCAAAACGAACTCAGCACATTGTACCTGCTCAGCAAATTCTGAACAAACCAATGAATATAATCTGATGCCACTGGCTAGCATGTCACCAGTTTCACGAATCAGAGTGCTCATCAAGTCACCAAACAGGTTCTTAAAAATACAGATATCGGAGATTATCCCAAGACACACTGAATGAGAATTTCTGAGCTGGAATTCAAGACATGGTTTCTAACAAGCACCCCCATTGATTCTCAAGCAGCCAGCAAAAAACATTTGAGGATCGTTGATCCATCTCAGATGCACAATTGCATTATCTTATTCCTGACAACGGGTTTTCAACTTTATTGGGTAAAAATCTGCATTTGTTTGTAGCACCAAGATTCTATAACATCATAGACATTGCACTGGTAATGTTGCAGCTATCCACAGATAATTAACCACTGTTTGCTGTCACATGTAAACAATCTGCTGGATAGTTCTACAGTCAATTTAAGTTCTGGGCCTTTGAGCTCTTTAGTACACGTCATGCCGTCTTAGACCAGAAGATGGCAACATGACTTCATGAAATGGTGCTGGGGCTATTTCATGGATTTAGCCGCAAGGTGGCAGCATTGCGTGGGGATCTGCGTTGACTAGCCGCTCAAAAAACTGCTTAAAGGCTGTTTTCCTAGTTGAAAAGCCTCCTAACCCAAGTTGATTTAAAAGCAAGCTCTACTTTCTCGGAATTTTCTAACGGTGACTGTTTAAAAGATCACATCCACTGCGGGATTTGTATTGTTTCAGGTAAAACATATCTCTTGACAGGTTAGTATCTGAAATGTGAGCAGAAATATTTTTTACAGGTTTGCTTTCTCATAAAATGAAAATTTTCCATGAATAGGATGACACAATCCATCCTTGTCAATGGTTAGTGACTTCAGAGGAGGGCTAGATGTAGGCTTTGAAAGGCTCCTAACGATTTGTAAGACACAAATCATTCCCCAAGGGTGCGGTCCATCAGGGGACCAAGGACATCAGTAGCTGAGCCAGCTGCGCTTGCCCAGGGCTCTGACCATCCCAGGCAAGACTTTGGGTCAGCCCTACCAGAGTCTCCAGGTTTTTAAGAAGACTGGATATTTTCTTGTGGAGTCTCCCAAAAGTCCAATATTGGCAACTAACACCAGTAATTTACAGCAAGACAAATAAAATACAACTGTGAGCCAAATTCAACCTTGGCCTGCCCGCTAGCAGCTCCTGTGTTCCTGGAAGAGTTAGGAAGACCAGAAGTTGGGCTGGAAGGGGTCAGAAGGGGATGTCTGGGGGCCAGGACAGCACCAGTGTTTGCCTTTGGTTTTCTCCCAGGGAAAAGTACGTTTAAATAATCTCTCACTCATCACCATAAGAGAATGCAGATTTTAATAGATGTATTGTTTTATTCAAAGGAGTCTGCAAAAGAAGTATCCACTATTTGAATTTTTAAATAGTATTAAAACATCTCCTTAGATTATTTTCCTTGGCTTTTCTGGTGGGGGAATCATGCTTCTACTTGTGCCATAGAAATATTTTCATAAGGAATAATTGCCTTGATATTTCTAGGTGGCTCATTTAATTTTTTGACTATATTGGAAATTTGTAACTTTTTCTGATTATAAAAGTAAAACACGCCCCTTGGGGACAGGAAGTGGGGGGACCTCAAAGAATATATAAACACTTTATAAGCTATTAAAAGTAATTAATATTCCTTTGCAATGCTCTGCCTCCCTCTCATCATGGTAACAAGTTTGTGTTTGATTTTTCAGAATTTTCTGTGCATATAAAAACATATCAACATGAGATAAATATGCAAATTTTTATTTGTTTTACAAATAAAACAAATATTTGGGGTTTGTTTTACAATGATATATGATGGTTTTTAATCTACCTTTTCACAATATATCATTTGATGAATTGATTGATATATTGATTTGATTCTTCTTGGAAATCATTATCCACAATACACAGAATAGATCTGTGTTCAGATTGGAGCCCCACCATTTACTGGTAATGTTAGATGAAATCCTCAACTAGTTTCTGTCTTTGAGACGGAGTTGCACTCTTGTGACCCAGGCTGGAGTGCAATGGCACAATCTCGGCTCACCGCAACCTCCACATCCTGGGTTCAAGCAATTCTCCTGCCTCAGCCTCCTGAGTAGCTGGGATTACAGGCACACGCCACCATGCCCAGCTAATTTTTGTATTTTTAGTAGAGACAGGGTTTCACCATGTTGACCAGGATGGTCTCAATCTCTTGACCTCGTGATCCACCCGCCTCGGCCTCCCAAAGTGCTGGGATTATAGGCCTGAGCCACCACACCCGGCCTAGTTTCTGTCTTTAATGTGAATATTTCTGGTCTCTCACAATTAAGCATAAGGCTGGCTTTGGTTAAAATGCATGATATTTTTAGCATGTGAAGCAAGTGTTCACTTATCTCTATTGAAATAAAATGATTAATTTGATTTTAATCAGGCATGACCGTCAACTCATTAAACGCCATCTTGATGACTGTTGTGGTATGACTTTCTCTTGACCTTTCAATATAGTGAATTATTTTAATAGATTTGTATCAAGAATCTATTCTTGCATCTTGGTACAAACTTTTTTTCACTGTACCATATTTATCTTAAAATGTGCTGCTCAATTCTTTGATAGGAAGTGAGATGGCAATACAGTTTTATTTCTTCAGGTTTGATGCAGACCTTTTAAGGTTTGGCATGATCGTTATGCTGATCTTACAAAAATTATTTTGTTTTTTATTTTTTGCTATGAAACATTTAAAGTGGCATCAGCATAACCTTTTCTTTAATGATGTGAAAGGGATTTGTATCAGTGGGCCTGGTGCTTTTTAGGATAAAGCCCTTAGACAGTTTTCTTAATTTTTTAAAAGAAATTTCTCACAGAAATCAGATTAAGTTTTGGGGGCATATTGCAGTCACTTCGAGATTTCTTTCAAAAATGCTGATGCTCAAGCTTGACGTAGGCGTTACATTAGAATATCTGGGGGTATGTGCATACATTAGTTCAGTTTGGTGAAGCTTTTATTTTTAAACCAACCTGCTCCTACTTCCACAATTCTAACGTGCAGCAAGGATTGAGAAATGCTACTAGATCTCTACCTCTTTTGAGTCAACGTTAATAAATAGAAAGTTCATCCCCTTCATCTGTGTTTAGTTGCTGGTTTCTGTGCATACCGCTGAATATATATGTGTTTGTGACATTTGTATTGTAGATTTTCTTTCCAAGTCAGACTGGTCGGTAGTTGGTCTGGTTCTAAAGATAGAGCTGGGCATAGTAGCTCACACCTGTAATCCCAGTGCTTTGACAGGCCAAGGCAAGGGGAGTTCAAGGCCAGCTTGGGCAACATACCAAGATCCTGTTTCTAAAAAAATAATAAAAGTAAAAATAAGTAGCCAGGTGCGGTGGCATGCCCTGTAGTCCCAGCTACTTGGGAGGCTGAGGCAGGATTATCCCTTGAATCTAGGAGGTCAAGGCTGCAATAAGCTATGATTCTACCGCTGTGCTCTAGCCTGAGGGACCGAGCAAAACCCTGTCTCTGAAAAATAAATAAATAGAAATAGAGCCAGCACTAGGCGTAATGTATTCTTTTTCTTTTAAATCTAGTTATGTACTCCTAATCTTAATGAAATCTTTCCTTTTCCTTTTCTCACATTTGTTTTTTGTCTGTTTCTTATTGAGCTGGTTCTTATTTGCTTTCTCACATTCTTCTTCAGTCCTGTCAATATCTAACATAAATTCGGCTATCCACACACTGTCAGTCACACTCTAGTGTGGTCATTTTTATTTCCTTGATGTTTTGGGATTTGAAGTTTGACGTTCTTGTTTTTTATTAACCTAGCAATCAATTTTAAAAATTAATGGTTCAAAATATTTTGTTGCATTTAAAACTGTATCCCAATTTTATATTACTTAAATAATTTGTTTTGTAGTTCTCCTTTTAATAATATTCTGTACCCTAATACGGTCAGTTTTATAACTTTTCCATGGATACATAGAAAGTCATATTGTCTGTTTGCTGTGCACTGTCATTGTGTTATTTCTATCTTTCATACCCAGTGCTTTTTCGGTTAATTTCTCCTTCTATTTATATCCTGTAGACATTGCCTCAAGTATTGTGAAGATTTTGTAACTTGGTACTTAAAGACTCATGTTCAACATACTTGCTCTAAGTATTAAATAGTTTTTCACTATAAAATGTACTCGTATGGTCTATTTTTCCTTACCTGATAATAGTATTGAGATTCTTCCTTTCATTTATTTTTTATGCCTTCACTTACATGGAGTGTCCACTTATTGTTATGTTTTCAACATTTCTCATTTGTTTTAATTTACCTGCATTTAATTTAATTTAATTGATCTATTTTTTTGAGACAGGTTCCCACTTTGTTGCCCAGGCTGGAGTGCAGTGTCCTGATCTTGGCTCACTGTAACTTCCACCCCCCAGGTTCAAGCAATTCTCCTGCCTCAGCCTCCTGAGTAACTGGGACTACAGGCAGGTGCTACCACACCCGGCTATTTTTTTTTTTTTTTTTTTTTTAGTAGAGAAGGGGTTTTGCCATGTTGGCCAGGCTGGTCTTCAACTCCTGACCTCAAGGGATTCTTCCACCACAGCCTCCCAAAGTGCTGGGATTACAGGCATGAGCCACTGAGTCTGGTCTTTTAATTTCTTATTTTTATATATTTAAGGATATAAACACAGATTTCTTCCATGCATATATGGTGTAGTGGTGGCGTCTGGGCTTTTAGTGTACCCATAACTCAAAAAGTACCCAGTAGGTAATCTTTGAAATGTTCCACCTTTCTGAGTCTCCAAGATCTATTATTCCACTTTGTAGATCCATGTGCAACCATTGTTCAGTTTCTGCTTATAAGTGAGAACATGCAGCATTTGACTCTCTGTGTCTGAGGCATTTCAGTTAAAATCATGGCCACTATGTCCAAACATGTTGTTGCAAAAGACATTTCATTCTTTTTCATGACTGAATAGTATTCCTTGATGTATATTTAATACATTTTCATTATCCTCTCAACCACTGATTGACATTTAATTTGATTTCCTGACTGTGCTATTGTGAATAGTGCTGGAATACATACAGGTATCTTTTTGGTGTAGTGATTTCTTTCTCTTTGGGTGGATGCCAGTGGTATAATTGTTGGGTCAAATGGTGGTTCTATTTTTAGTTCTTTGAGAAATTTCTATACTGTTTTCCATTAAGGTACTAATTTCCATTTCCACCAACATTGTATGAGTTTTCTTTTCTCCACACTCTTGCTAACATCTATTGTTTTTGACTTTTTAATGATGGCCTTTCTGACTGGTGTAAGGTGATATTTCATTGTGGTTTCAATTTGCATTTCCCTGATGATTAGTAATGTTCGGCAATTTTTCTCGTTGGCTCTTTACCTCTCTTCCTTTGAAAATGCCTGTTCATGTCTTTTGCCCACATTTTCATGGAGTTATTTGCTTTTTGCTGAGTTGTTCAAGCTCTGTGTAGATTCGGAATATTAACCCTTTGTCAGATGCATAGTTTGCAAATATTTGTCCTCATCTGTAAGTTGTTTGTTCTGCTGATTATT
Organism: Callithrix jacchus; assembly: GCF_049354715.1. Taxonomy (NCBI): domain Eukaryota; kingdom Metazoa; phylum Chordata; class Mammalia; order Primates; family Cebidae; genus Callithrix; species Callithrix jacchus. The sequence continues at coordinate 23,108,275 of NC_133507.1, read as the reverse complement.
TCTCTTCTTTTGCTTTGCAGAAGCTTTTTAACTTTGTTAAATCCCATCTGTCTAGTTTTTTTTTCTTGTTTGGTTGTGTTTCCTTTTGAATAAATTGTTTGCTTAAGTCAATGTCCAGAAGAGTTTTTTTCTAGATTTCCCTCTATGGTTTTTATAGTTTCACGTGTGACTTTTAGGTCTTTAATCCATCTTGAATTACTTTTGTGTATGGTGAGAAGTACCAGTCCAGTCTCATTCTTCTGTAGTGGCTAGCTAATAGTCCCAGCACCATTTATTGAAGAAGGTGTCCTTTCTCCACCATATATTTTAATTTATTGTGTCAAAGACCAGTGGGTTGTAGGTATGTGGCTTTATTTCTGGTTCTGTAGTCCGTTCCACCGACTATGTGTCTATTTTTATATCAGTACTGTTTTGGTTACTACAGCCTTGTGGTATAATTTGAAGTCAGGTAATGTGATACTTAGAACTTTTTTTCTTCCTTGAATTGCTTTGGCTGTTCAGGCTTTGTTTTGGTCTAATATAAATTTTAGAATGTTTTTCTAAAGCCATGAAAATTACGTTGGTAATTCAATAGAAAGTGTGTTAAATGTTTAGATTGCTTTGGGCAGTATGAGTGTCTTAATGATACGTATTCTTCTAATATATGAACATGTGATCTGTTTCCATTTGTTTGTTTCATATACAACTTCTTTCATCAGTGTTTTGCAGTTCTCCTTGTAAAGATCTTTCACCTCCTTGGCTAATACATTTTTTTCTGGTTATTACAAATGAGATTGCCTTTTGAGTTTATCCTCAACTAGACTTTTATTAGAAGTATATAAAAATGCTACTGACAGCAAATCACACTTCCATGTGTGTACCTATACAACAATCTTGCATGTTCTTCACATGCACCCCAAAACCTAAAATGCAATAAAAAATGCGACTGATTGCTGTATATTATTTTGTATACTGAAACTTTACTACATTCATTTATGAAATATAAGGATTTTTTTGGCAGAGTTTTCAGGGTTATCTAGATACAGACCATTAAGATGAAAAATTTTTAAATATCTGAAATTAATGGAAGTGAAAATTGAACATACCCAGACCTGTGGGATACAGCAAAAGCACTGTAAAGAGGAAAGTTCCTACCACTCAATACATCATAAAAGTAAAAAGATCACAAACTGACAACTTAATGTTGAACCTCAAGAATCTAGAAAATGAGAACAAACCATATCCAAAGTTAGCATAATAAAAGAAATGACAAAGATCAGATCAGAACTAAATGAAACAGAGATTTATAAAACCATACAAAAGACTGGTGAAACAAAAAGGTGAGGTCGTTCAAAAAGATAAACAAAATTGATAAACCACTAGTCAGACTAACCAAGAAAAGAAAAGAGGAGATCCAATAAACACGATCAGAGACGAAAAAGAAAATATTACAACTGATACCACAGAAATACAAAAGATATCAGAGACTACTATGAACACCCATGTGTTCACAAACGAGAGAACCTAGCCGAAATGGATACATTCCTGGAATCATAAAACCTCTTGAGATTGAACCAGAAAGAAAGAAACTCCTGAGCAGACCAACACTGAGTAGCAAGATTGAATTAGTAATAAAAAATCTCCCAACAGAATTAAAGCCCCAGACCAGACGGATTCACAGCTCAATGCTACAAAACAAACAGAGAAGAGCTAATATCAATCTTTCTGAAACTATTCCAAAAAATTGAAGAGGAGGGAGTTCTCCCTATCTCATTCTACAAGACTAGTATCACCCTGACACCAAAACCAGACAAGGGCACGACACACATACACACACAAAAAAACGCTGCAGAACTACAGATCAGTATTCCTGATGAACACAGACAACATTCCTCATCTGTAGGGTTGTTTGTTCTGCTGATTATTCAACAAAATTAATAATTTTATTAATTATTAATTTTAATTTGTTGAGGATTAATCCTCAACAAAATACTAGCAAATTAAACCCAACAGCATATCAAAAAGAGAATACATCGTGATCATGTGGGATTTATCTGAAAGATGTAAGGATTGTTCAACATATGTAAATTAATAATTGTGATACATCACATAAACAGAATTAAGGACAAATACTATGTGATCATTTCAATAGATGCAGAAAAAAAACCATTCAATAAAATTTAGCATCCCTTCATGATAAAAATCCTCAATAAACCGGGTATAGAAGAAATATATTTCAACATAATAAAGGCAATAGACAACAAATCCACAGCCAATATTATACTTAATGGGGAAAAGTTGAAAGCATTCCCTTTGAGAACTAGAACAAGATGAGGATGCTTATTATTTTTTTTTCTTTTTATTTTTCTTCAGACGGAGTTTCGCTGTTGTTACCCAGACTGGAGTGCAATGGCACGATCTAGGCTCACTGCAACCACCGCCTCCTGGGTTCAAGCAATTCTCCTGCCTCAGCCTCCCGAGTAGCTGGGACTACAGGCGCGAGCCACCATGCCCAGCTAATTTTTGTATTTTCAGTAGAGACGGGGTTTCACCATGTTGACCAGGATCGTCTCGAGCTCTTGACTTTGTGATCCACCCACCTCAGCCTCCCAAAGTGCTGGGATTATAGGTGTGAACCACTGCAAGGATGCTTATTTTCACCATTCTTAGGTAAAAACACAAATATGTTTGTTGACAAATGAGAAAAAGTGTAATAACATATGGAAAAGTTTCTTTTAACTAAAGGCATAATTATTAAACAAAATTAATGTAACATTATCAAGAAAACAATCCTACATAGAGCAATGAAAGTCAAAAAACAGTTGAAAATTTTGTCAAAATATTATCTGTAATAATGTTTTCCATGTAATTGCTTCTCCCTATACTTCCTGCTCTCATATCTGCACAATACTTTCCTGTTTGTACATTTCCTTCACATTTTTTGCCTCATGTCCTCACAGACATCTTGGCAGTCAGGCAAGCAAGTGTATTTTTCATTTTACTAAGACGAAGGTAGAGAATCAAGAAATTAAATAATTTGTTAACTATCACACAGCTGAGAAATCTCTGAGACCGAACCCCGTTTGAGATCTTAACATATTGCCGTCAGTAGAACAATACCAATTTAGGCTCGAATTGCCATAAAAGGTTAAGTTTATGTTCCAAATGCTGTGTGTAAGGAAGACAGCAAAACGCACATACCACCTTAGAAAAACCTTAGGTAAAAGTTTATAAGCATTTAACACTTGCAGTGTTAATCGAGGTAAGCTGGGACAATTCAGTTACTGGAAGCTTCTCAAGTTTACCTTATCCATGAACACTTTCAGGGAGAGGGGCTGAATGATCAACTTAGATTGCTGACAGTTACAAATTACGCTTAGTTGACTTAAAACCGATTCACTAGGCCTAGGAATTCATGCTTGTTGGATAAGGTAAATTAAATAATTCCCAGTTATTTTAGACCAACGGAAAATGTTGTAGTTGAACTCTTAAGTTGTAGTGAGCCACCGACTCAGGCCTGTGTAAAATCTGGGCTAAGGAGGACGTTCGTTATGGTTTACTCTTTTGCTCTTTATGTAAGAGCATTTTTGTCTTTAAAGTCTTACGCATTTCTCATTCTCTGCTTCTCAGTGTTCTGACTTGCCTAAATCAAGCAGAAGTTTCTGCAGCTACAAAACCAAGCAAGCCCCGACCATGTTTACATTCTTTTCTGCATATTTCTTAGCCCAGCAGCACCTCAGCACTGAAGAGTGTTCAAGAGTAAACATCATTCTTTATATAGACTCAAAAAAGAGGCAACCCAAGCAAATATCATGTGACTAGAAGTCTTTGAAAGCTAATATTTAGTGACCTCTTGTGTTCTTCACTTTCAAAATATTTGTCTCTGGAAATAATGTGAGAACGAGTTTGTCAAGGGGAAGTCAAAGCGGACAACACTCAATTCTCAAATATTTTTCTCTCTGGGTGTCTAAGTAGGGGCTACGAGTTGAGCAGATCAAAGAGACCACCTATAACACCTGTGGTTCTTTTGCAAAGAACAAAGACTGTAATATACCTCACATTTGGTAGAGGAAGAAAACCTTAGGATTTTAGTTTGGGGAATTTTAGAAATTTGAGGATATTGGCCTGAAGTTTTCTTTTCTTGTTGAGTCTCTGCTGGGTTTTGGTATTAGGATGATGTTGGGCTCATAAAATGATTTGGGAAGGATTCCCTCTTTTTGGATTGTTTGGCATAGTTTCAGGAGGAATGGTAACAGTTCTTCTCTGTGTGTCTGGTAGAATTCAGCTGTGAACTCGTCTGGACCTGGGTTTTTTTTGTGTGGTAGGCTCTTAATTACTTCCTCAACTTCAGATTTTGTTATTAGTCTATTCATGGTTTCAACTTCTTCCTGATTTAGGCTTGGGAGGATGCAAGTGTCCAGAAATTTATCTGTTTCTTCCAGGTTTACAATAGCAAAGACCTGGAATCAACCCAAATGCCCATTGATGATAGACTGGACAGGGAAAATGTGACACATATACACCATGGAATATTATGCAGCAATCAAAAATGATGAGTTCATGTCCTTTGTAGGGACATGGATGAACCTGGAGAGCATCATTCTCAGCAAACTGATACAAGAACGGAAAAAGAAATACCACATGTTCTCACTCATAGGTGGGTGTTGAACAATGAGAACACATGGACCCAGGGAGGGGAGCACTACACACTGGGGTCTGTTGGGGGGAATAGAGGAGGGACAGCGGGGGGTGGGGAGTTGGGAAGAGACAGCATGGGGAGAAATGCCAGATATAGGTGAAGGGGAGGAAGGCAGCAAATCACACTGCCACTGTGTACCTATGCAACTATCTTGCATGTTCTTCACATGTACCCCAAAACCTAAAATGCAATTAAAAAAAAATTTGAGGAGATAAAATTATGTGACATCAAGACAAAAGTACACATTGCCAAATTGAAATTTACTTACAATTTTAGTAGTTAAGTTCAATATTTTGAAAGTAAAAAGAAACCCTTTGATAATAAAAATAGATACTTGCTGTCAGACTTGTTTTCAGACAGTGGAATGTTGAGTGGTGACTCTTTAAATAAAGCACAAACATTACATTTACATCAAAATTTAAATAACTTTTAAAAATGGATGATAGAATAAGTTTAATAGAACACATTCTTTAAAGCAAATTAAAGATTTATTAAAGTCTGCTTAGATGGTTGACAAATTCAAAATTACAACCAAATGCAGACAGTTGGTCAATTTTTGAATTGCAAACTGAATTTAAACCCGTTTATATTATTTCTAACATTAAAGAACAAATGTTACTTACGTTTTTGAGAAAAGAGTTAAAATTATCTTCTCAAATTTAATACAAGTTTAAAAATTAAAAATAAATCCAATCTAAATACTAGTTCTTATTACCACGAGAGATATAAATAGTCAGCTAGTACTTTGTAACACAATAACTCACAATAATTCATTCACTCAACTGATCTTTAATAAGAACCTATGATATGTCAGGTTCAGTGCAAGGGGCATGGGTAGAGTGTTGAACAAACAAGATAAAATCCATTTTCTCTGGAGTTGGGAGTCAAGTTGGGAGGAATAAATAAGCGGAGAGCCACAAGACAGAGAGTTTATTGCTATGATGAGAGAAGGACTGAGTTTACCAAGGGGTACCCAACCCATCAGGTAGAGTCAGAGAAGTGTTAGTGGACTGTTTGGGTCTGTGGGTTGTCAGGAGGTAACCAAGTGAAGGGGAAAGTGTTTCCATGCCTTATGTACTTCAGAATGGCTGACACCAACCTCACCACTAAGTGGACTCTGTGAATTAGTAAAATGGGCTTCTCTTAGTGAGGAGCGTGGTGCTGATTTTGACCAAGCTCAAAATGGTGGCTCTGTTTTTGACCAAGAGGCTTGTTTAGATTTAAGGAAGAAGAGAAGGAGCAAAGAGAGATGTAGTTGGGTCTCCAAACGCCTGGAGTTAGAGGGATCTGTATCCTCAAAGGCCCCTCTGTGGACATGGAGAGTGGGCTGTATTCCAGATGTTCGTGTTCAAAGGGGCTTGGAGAATTCTGTCTCATTTGTAACGAGATGATGGTGACAAAGAAGCACCTTTATCTTGGCTTCAGTGAAACTCAACAAAAGGAGTCTATTGAACAGGTATAGCCAGCAACTGGGAGGCAGGAAGTATTGATTATAGGGAGAAGGTAGAAAGTTTTAGACTGTATAGAAAGGAGATTATCAAGAGCTGTACACATAGTCTTGTAACAATAACCTTACAAGGGTTCAGTGGATTCCTCTGTCTAGCCCAGAAAAAGCCAGCCACCAAGGATCACATGAGAGCCCCTGGGAATCTTTGGTGGGCTTCCAATGCATGGCCTGCGGAAGGAAGAGAAGATGAGACAAATCAGAGGGAAGCTGCTCAAATTTGTTCTATTTTAGTTGTGTTTTTGCTTATGCTTCATTGAGCAAAGGTTGATTTGGCTTTAAAATTTTTTGGAAGTCTCAGATGTAGTTGTCCAAGGATATCTCCTAGCTTGATTATCTAGTAGCTTACATTTTTGAATCCTTGGGGAATGTAACCTCTCTGTGCTTAGTGTTCCCTTGTGAGAATTTAGATAATAACGCCTACCTTAATGGGGTGGTTGTGAGGATTATATGAGCAAAGCCATGTAAACTGTTTCACGAATGCCAGGAAGGCCACCAGGTGTGGTTCTGTAGATTGGGCACTGTGAAACCTTGGGAGGAGTCTGAGGGTGCCTTGCTGAATTCTGAAGTTCTAAATCTGCATATCTGTATATGTTGGCTCTGGCAGGCATGTAGTAAGAAGGTGATAACTGGTACCCATTGTGAGGACGACAGGCAGAAACTTGTTATAAGAGTAGAGTAAACATAGAAAAAAGAGAGAAGACGACTATAATTGGGTGGTAGGTGGTAAAATGATGGCCCACCCCCACCAATACTGAGCTAGAGCAGAAAAATGAAACGCAGGCCTCGTGGGCTGGTGTATCTGAGCTCAGCTTGAAAATTATAAAGGACAGAGCTGTTCTGGCAATGCTATATATTCAGAGGCCTCAGTGCTTGCTTCTGCAACCTCTGCCTCCCAAGTTCAAGCAATTCTCCTGCCTCAGCCTTTCAGGTAGCTGGGGTTACAGGTGCCTGCCACCACACCCAGCTGATTTTTGTATTTTTAGTAGAAATAAGGTTTTACCGTGTTCGTCAAACTGGTCTCGAACTCTTGACCTCAGGTGATCCACCTGCCTCAGCCTCCCAAAGTGCTGGGATTACAGGCATGATCTGCTGCACCTGGCCAATATGAATTCTTTCTATTGAGCTTTGAAACCCTAATAGACAAGGGATCTATGGAAATAAAAGCTGGAACAGTGGCATTTCTGATGCTGCGGAGGAAACCCAGACATGAAAGGTGACCCTTGTGAATCCAGTGTCAGCAGGCTACATGGCTATCCAGATTACAAGTATCAGAGAGCCGCTGCCATCATGAGCACTTCGTGGTTGACACTGGCAGGTTACCAAGGCCACTGGCAGCAGATGCTTTAGGTCTTTGCCTAATGACCTGGCTTCTTTTGCACGAATCAGCAAAATTTATCTTGCAAAGTTTCTATTTCGACAAATTATTTCACTCCCAGAACAAGTTCACAATGAGAGTGAGGGGAAAGATTAAAAGTAAGGAAATGTTCAACAGAGATTAAACTCACAGACTATTTTCCATGTCTTTGGATTAAAGAAAATGCATTTATAATTAATCTGAGATGGTAGAAGAAGAAATAAGCTATCTATGTTGCTTCGATCACAGCTCAGGTTTCCTTCTAATGTCACCTTCCACGTCACTGGGCTTTCCCACAAAATAATTAGAAATGAAACATCACTCTTGCGGAGATACTGATACTTTGAAATTGTGTGTGCATGTTTAAAATGCCAACCAGCAGTGATCGTTTGAAAGTAAGCATGACCTTCTGAGATTATAAGACCTTAAAGAGCAGAATCTTTGCAAGATTGGTCTTTAATTAAAGAAACAATCATTTTATTTTTGTTGCCATAAAATGACCTTAAGTTTAATCCACTTTAATACCTTTATTTATTTAAAGATATAAAATATAAGATCCAGGAACGGGAAGTAATTTCTGTAAAGTTCGAACATAAGAGTTTTGGAAGACAATGCGTTGTGAGTTTTTGCATTTCTGCACATCTCGTGAGAAGAAACATTGAGTGTCTTCATTTTGTACTATCATTGATAGGAGGTTTGTTCAGCCTTGGAAGAGATAGTAACTTTTCACAAGCAAAGAGCAGACGTGCTTACTTTTTATTACAAAACATTTCGGTATCTTCAGCTCAGGGTTTCTTTCCAGTGATAAGGGCACTTTATATGCATGAAGCTATCTGGTCACATTTGCACTGCCCATGGAACTTGGTGGACAAGGGAAACTGATGCAAATAATGCAGCTGATGATGCTTGCTGTGCTGTGAGTTAAACAGTCTTTTGTCTCTGACCCAGGAGTCTTGTGTTTTCTGTCAATATCCATGAAACTGTGCAGGCAAATTTGTTAGTTTTCAAGTTGGATAAAAACTCAGATCCTTCGCAATTATTGATTGGCGTGAAGGCCTAAGGCAGGAATTCTTATTCATGACTGGTGCTGTGGTTTTTGCTATTTGATATGAAGTTTGTAAATTGGTGTTTTTACTGAAGAATATTTTTGCAATGAGTAAAGCATGCCCCCCGCAACACACTCAGGAACGTTCAAACCTTAAGCAGGACATAGATTACATGATTCTATGGAGAAATTAGGATATTTTCAAGCCCATCCTAGTGTCTCAGGTTGCAAACCAAGAAAGAAATGGAAATCCTGGTAATGTTTCCAGGATTTCCTCATTGGAATTAAAGTCAGGAGCCTGTACTCCTTCCTATTCCTTATACCAACAGCACTGTTACTTTATTTCCATGGAGAGGGTCTATGGTTCATTTCTCTTTTCCCCATTCATCCACCAATAAGGAGAATGAGTCCTTACTCATCCTCATGTATCTTCAATTCAAATTCTTTTAAGGTCACTTCGCTCTTAAGAACATATTTATCTCCTCCATTGTTCCACCTAGCAGTATTCATTCTGGGTTTTGTTTTATTTATTTATTTTGTTTGTTTGTTTTGTTTTGTTTTGTTTTTTGAGACAGTCTCCTTCTCTTACCCAGGCTGGAATGCAATAGTACAATCTCAGCTCACTGCAACCTCCATCTCCCAGGTTCAAGCAATTCTCCTGCCTCAGCCTCCTGAGTAGCTGGAATTACAGGCACCTGCCACCATACTCATCTAATTTTTGTATTTTAGTAGAGATGGGGTTTCACCATGTTGCCCAGGCTGGTCACGAACTCCGGAGCTCAAGCAATCCACCCGCCTTGGCTTCCCAAAGTGTTGGGATTACAGGCATGAGCCACCACATTCGGCCCATTCTGGCTTTTTTTTTGTTTCCACTGTTGACCCCAATGCTGCTGCCACCACCATTGCAGCCCTAAGAAGTCTCCTCCTCCTGATTTCTGTTCTCCTGAGCTCGCCTGTCATAAATCCTGTGGACTTCATTTGCCTTTGATCCTCTCTGACTTGCTGCTTGGTATTCAGAGCAGCAGAATGGATGCCTTTCTATTTCATCCCCTTCATCCTGTCTGCTCAAATAGGAACGTGCCCTTTCATCAACATGCCTCATGGCTTCCCCCGACTCTGTCATTTCAGGGAAGAGATCTGGCTTGTGACAGAACAAGAAAATGAGAGCTGCTGGGCTGAGAAACATAAGAGCTCTTGAGGTGATTGTAAGGATATTCTAGGAATAATGAGGGGAGATTGGATAGTGCACAGGCGACTGTACTCCTTGGTATTCAGGAAACATCTTAGTCAGGGAGCATGCACCCGCTCAGGCTAATAAACACTCAAGCATCAGTTTCAAGGACAGGCAATAATTCAGGCTCTTGTACCCCAAAGCAAAATCATACTGATGATCATTAGTTTTGGGATTTCTTATCTTTCAAATCATTTTCGAACAAGTGCACACTTTTAATTTTTTTTATAACCCCTAGCTCTCTTAAGAGTTATGAACATTTAATACACAGAAAAAAAAATCAGGAATACAGCTGATTAGGGCATGGTCACAGATGCCTCAAAATACATTTTTACGTGAGCCAGGGATATTCCATGGGAAAGAAAGGCAGCTACATTTTTATGCGTGGTAGTAATTTTACTCATTTTACATATAACTTTTCTCTCCAAAAAAATCAATCACTCTCCTTGCTAAATAGAATGAATAATCCTTTTGCAGAGAAAAGTTACATGTAAATGTGTTTTTACATGTATACATTAATTATATATAAACATATATATACATCTTATGTATACATACGCACATATATATATAGATCTATCTATCTATCTATCTATCTATTATTGCTATTTCCTTTTACAAAAAGGAATCTCAATAGATATTGCTAGCCTAGACAACACCATAAGGTTCAGATCAGGGTTTTCCAGGGTAGCCCTGACCAAGTATATTGAGGGACATTTTGCTTGCTCCTTAAGGGAATGCCACTTTCTTTTTTATTCAGTAGATAGAATGTTTCTGGGAAAGCATGGCAATGGAATCTTCCAAGGATTGCACACAGAAACACCCCTGAAGACACAGGCCTCCTAGAACTGCAGATTCTCTTGTTGAGACCAGATCCTCTGATACTCTCACTATAACTGAACGGCCTGAGCTGCCCATAACTTGTAGGTAGCCAACTCTGCTCCACAGGGCCACAGTTCTATGCTACATCCTTTCTGCTTCCAGTTATAACACTGTCACACACATCAGGATCATCTTGCAATATGTGCACTGATGCTTACCTAGGAGGTCCAGTCCTCCCTCTCCTCCCTGTGCCTTCCTCCCAGAAAAAGAAATATATAAGAATTTTGAGGGACTGTGTTAGTCCTTTCTCGTGATAATATAAAGACATATCTGAGACAGGATAATTTATAAAGAAAAGACAGGTTTAATGGGCTCACAGTTCCACATAGCTGGGGAGGCCTCACAATCTTGGTGGAAGATGGAAAAACAAAGGCATGTCCTACATGGAAGCGGGCAAGAGAGCATGTGCAGCGGAGCTCCCTTTATAAGGCCATCAGATCTCATGAGACTTATTCATTATCACCAGAACAGCACAGGAAAGACCCCCATGATTCAGTTACCTCCCACTGGGTTCCTCCAACAACACATGGGATTACGGGAGCTACAATTCAAGATGAGATTTGGGTGGCAACACAGCCAAACCATATTAGGGATGCTCCCATTATCTGTCTTCCTATCCTCCATCTTCCATAGACACACACACAGACACACGCAGACAAAGAGAGACAGACACACAAAGATACACACACACACACACAAACACACACACACACACACACACACAAAAACACACACACTCAGTGCTGCTGAATTCCAGGCATTCTGAAGACAAGGCTGAAGTTATTTAGGATTCTGCGGCATAGACTCTGCTTGTGATTTATGGCTTCTCTTCCTCACACTTCCTGGTTAAAACCTCTTATACACAATATTATGGAATCATCTGTTTGGAAAAAAATGCAAATGGTTGTGATTCAATTTATTTATCCCTCTCTTTCCAGAGGAGGAATGGTTTAAGCTGCATCTCATGTGATCTCAGGGGGCACAGAATTATCTCTAGGAGTTCCTTTAAAAAAAGAGGCTTATATTGAAATTATCTGCTTTCTTAGAGCCCTTGAGCTGGAATCCTAGCATGTCATAAACAATGCTGAAGGAATGTGCAAACTTCAAGAAATTAATCCCTAAGGGATGGTCTGCATTTTATCCAGATAATCTCTAGTTTATACCTAAGGCACCCAGGAACATGGGGCAGTATCAGTTTTTTTTTTTTTTTTTTTTTTTTTTTTTTTTTTTGTAATAAAGAAATTCTCCCTTGGCTTAACCCAGTCTCTTCTACTACCTAAGCCCCATTTCTCTTGTTCTAGACCTACTGGCAGTAGAGAATGGAGAATGACAGGTCTGCTTTCTCTTCTTAGAAGTCATTGAGCTTGTGAAGAAGAGCCTTTCTCTCTCTCTCTCTCTCTCTCTCTCTCTCTCTCTCTTTCTCTTTATTCTCCTGCCTAAGCCTCCTGAGTAGCTGGGATTACAGGCACCTGCCACCATGCCCAGCTAATTTTTGTATTTTTAGTAGAGATGGGGTTTCACCATCTTGGCCAGGCTGGTCTCGAACTCCTGACCACGTGATCTGCCCACCTTGGCCTCCCAAAGTGCTGTGATTACAGGTATGAGCAACTGCACACAGCTTTTCTGGGTTCTTAAAATTTGTCATAATTGGGAGAAGAAAATTCCTGAGAAAATGTTATGGAAGATCAAGAAATTGTGAAGTGTGTAGGTAGAGGTGGCTGGGCCTTGTTTGTTATATTTCAGAATATTGAACCAGTGGTAACACTTATATATTCAAAACAATACATTTGGGGGAATAAAAGGAAACTTTGTGTTACATGGTGTGTTGTTGACTTTTAAATATTAATAGGTTTTATTCTGTGATATAGCCTATGTGGAAATCTTACTTTTAGGCAGGGTGTGGTGGTTCATATCTATAATCCCAGCACTTTGGGAGGCTGAGGCAGACAGATCACCTAAGGTCAGGAGTTCGCAACCAGCCTTGCCAACATGGCAACCCTGTCTCTACTAAAAATACAAAACTTAGTCAGGCATGGTGATATGGCCTGTAGTCCCAGATGCTTGGATGGCTGAGGCAGGAGAATTGCTTGAACCCAGGAGGTACAGGTTGCAGTGAGCCAAGATTGTACCACCGCACTCCAGCCTGGGTGACAGAGCTAGATTTCATCTCAAAAAGAAAAAAAAAAAAAAAAATAGAAATCTTACTTTTTTCCCCTTTTTTTTTGAAAGAGAGAAAGAAAGAAAGAGAAAAAAGGAATGAAGAAGAGGAAAAAAGAGGAAGAGGAGGAGGCCTTTTCTCCCTTTGTGCAATACTGATTCTTCCCTTCATTACCATACCATTGGCATGAGCTCCATGCCCAGTATTCAGCATCTGCACAGTATTCAGCATCTGGGTCCATTTGCCAGAGACTGACAATGTGTCTAGCATCAGGGAGAGGAGTTCATCACACAAAGAGACTATGTTGGAGACTTTAGTTTTGATTCACAGGCGAGAGAAAGAAAGAAAGAAGAAAAGAAAGAAAGAAAGAGAAAGAAGGAAGGAATGAAAGAAAGAAAAAAAGGGAGGGAGCAAGAAGGGAGGGAAAGAAGTGGGAATTTCAACAGCAATTCTTAGAACCATTCCATGAAAACGTTTCTCAGATAAATTACGCACAATTAGTTCCCTAAGTGTACATACAAGGCATCTCTGTGAACTGTGCCTTTCTGCTTCTGTCCTACTTGCATGCATGCCTGCTAATGGAAATCAATATTGCAATTAAGTTGAGCAAGAGCACCTCCTCTAACCCTGTCAGCAATCATAGAACTTTGTTTATTCACTAGTTTTTCTTCTTGATTTCTCTTTTGTATTCTTGTATAATGACGATTAAAGGGGCTTCTGCCTGCCCCCCCTGAGGGTCATGCTTTACACTAGACTGCCTTTCTTACAATTTATCCTTTAAGATCCAGTTCACTCATTAACCTTTGCATCATGTTATTCGTCCAGCAGACAATATTTTGCTTGAACACTTCTGGTGATAGAAGAGCCCCAGTTCCTTATGTTGTCTCTGCACTATAGTCTTAGAAAGGTCCCCGTATGTTCAGCCATATTTAGACCTTCCTATATCTTACACATATTGATTCTGATTCCACTCTTCTTGTTTCATAGGTTTACTTGTTTTGGAACAAATAGCACGGCTTTGTGTTGATTATGATTTTATTTTCTTCCTTAGATTCAGCTATTTTGCACCTCAGAGGATTATAACCAAGAGTCAAATGAATTGGCTGTTTGGTTTCTCCCTGATCCGTGTCATTGGCAAGTTTGCTCAACATAACTCAACTTTTATATGTCATCATGGATAAAAATGCTGATCAAAACGAGTCTGAGAGCTGAATTGGGGTAGGTTTGGAGTCGTTCAGCATTGCTGGAATCCAGTGAGAATGAATGTTCATTACATACAGATGCCTATAATGAGAATTAAAGAAATATGTAATCATAGTGGTATGGTGGGATCTAAGGGAATGATGCTTCTGAATGGGCGATGCTGGAATAATGGAAAGAAGTCCCTTTTTCCATGATTTCATGGGAGGTTAAGTGTAAATTATTCAAAATTGGCAGCACACCAATTAGCTTCTAGAAGGCATTTGTTTGATGATTCTTCGAGCCATATTAACACAACTGAAACCTAGCACTTTCCAGAGTATACTTAATGGATTTCAATACAATTTCCTTGCAAAAAAACAAAAACAAAAAAAAGTTTGGAAGGTGCTGGCTTACGCAAAGTTAAGCGGATTTTTTATTAGGCTTCTCAAAGTTTAAATAGTTTTGACAAGTAAGTTTCTTCTTGGGGTATAAGTTATGTAACATTTAAAAAATTTATTTGCCAAGAGGATTCTTTTTTTTCTTGGAGTGACTTGAAGCGTTTTTGTTCTCTTAGAAAAGTTTACACTAGTCAGGGTGGGAGTAGAGTTAGGCAAGTGAGACACTAGCTTTGCACCATGTGAGAGGAAGTGCCTCCGTAAATTGCATACCCTGGGCGCTTCATTTGCCTTGTGCTAGTCCCAAACCTGGCTCTAACCCATGGGCCGTGGCACAGGCTAGCCAGGTAGAGAATTCTGGGTTTATGCATAAAGCTATATCACAACGTGCCTCCTGCAACCAGCCAGCTACTCAAACATTTCTTGAACAAATGAATTCAAACTAAAATGAAGAGATGTTGTCCCTGACTACTAGCATCAGTAAACAAACTGATATCATGGAGCAGAGCACTGGAAACAGTTACCAATCCCAGGGAAACACTCCAAATATGTGGAGAATAACAAAGATCATCAACACGACACCAACCAATGGGAATAAACATCCAAACACTCTTGTCCATTGCATTTTGGTACTGAAGTTGCCAAGGAAAACAAAGCAGTCAAGCAGTGGATGAAACAACACTACTTACACAGAGAAGGGACACAGCCAGGTCAGCGTCAATAGTATGTCAGTCCTCTGTGGCCCGCAGGTTCCCACTCCACAACCCCTGGGATCGAAGGAGGGCAATTTACCCAAACACATTCCTCTCCCATCACAATAGAAGGACGCTGACCCCTACCCTGAGGAATATGAAATTCAGAAAACTGGAGACATGCCTGAGGGTCATTGACATATTTAAGCAGAACTAAGGAATACTCAATAAGTCTGAAACAGGGGAAATAGTCCCACACTTGATAAGGAAGTGTTCTAGGCTCATGGCCTATTCTTATGTGATAAGGAAGTGTCCTAGGCTCATGGCCTATTCTTATGTGATAAGGAAGGGTTCTAGGCTCATGGCCTATTCTTATGTGGCCGAGCAAGGTCAGAAGACTGTACACATAAGACTGTCTTTCCCAGCAGATATCAACATAGTTATTTCATGACTGATGCCCTTTTAATTCACTCTGTGGTATGTGCATGAGTCCGTGTACACACACACCATCAAGAATATGACACTGAGGCTTTCCTTGGTCCAACACAGTCATGTGTGACTCTTCCTGGCTAAACACTGATGAACGTAAAGGCAGCATGGCTCATCCCCCATAGGGCCTCTGATGTATGGCAGGACTTGAGGAATGATTAGAACCCTGAGTTCAAGCTAAGAGACGATTCCCCTCTTCTAAAGAACATACCCTTGGCTTCTACTTCCCCATGGATGAAAGATAAATCCTCAACAGGGTGCCACTTCAGAACCAGGAGACCTTGTATCTGCGAGAGGCTCCACTCCACAGTTCCCCACCACTCCTACCCCTATGTGGCCTATCCATTCTTTTTCTTTCCTTTGCCTCCAGTGGAAATATCCCCCAGAGAGTTAAACATCATGATCTCCACCAAGGTGCAAAAATGGCACTCCGTGTTTACTCTACCTTGGTTGAAAGCTCTCTCTGCTCACCAATTTTTCATTCCTCTACTTCCTTTAATTTGTTCCCTTTCCAAATTCCTTCAGTTGATTTGACTTTTTAAAAAATCATTCCTAAGGATTCTATCATACATTTCCAAGTGAGTGGGTGACCCTGGAATAATGGAAGGAAGTCTGTGTAACAAAAGTGTTGAATATGTGTGTATATACACTATGTATCTTTCCTCTTTGAAATAGATACATGATCAAGGTATGGATTTGTATCTCCAGAAAGTTATAATTAACTATTTCTGTCTTGGTCAGAGTATCACATTTTCCTGGGCATCATGTAAGATTGGTTGATTCTGTGTTTTAAGCCCTGTGGTGGAAAGGGGACACTTCAAGACGTCACAGGAAATTCAGAAGAAAAACCCCCGACTCCTGAAGTTGGCTATTGCAGTACTGATTGCCATTCTGTATCCTGAGGTGCCAGCTGTTAAACACCAAATGAGGGCTGCGCTCTCTGTCCTCTGAGTGCCAGTGATCAGGCTGAGAGCCCTCAAATTCCATGCAAATAGATTAAATAAAAGCCTTGCATGGAGTGAAATACACTCACAGGGCTGCTATCATGAAGACGAAACAACGTGAGACTTCACAAAAGATTCAGCCAAAACAGCCTCAAGCCAGAAATCCTGGCTTTTCAAAGGACTGTGAATGTTTCCTCAGAAGAAAAATGACGGGAAACAAAAAATTGTTCAACTAATTCAATGGGGACAAAACCGCAATGGCATAAACATTTTCAACATTTGTTTTTGCTTTTTCAGGGTACCACGAGGAATACTCAAGATACTGAAGAGAAAGAGACCCAGTGATCAATACTGGGATCTTCTAAAAAGGCCTCATTAAATTGAGTTAAAAATGTGTCCCACAAGTTTTTAGGACAAAAGTCTTTGGGTGCAGTCCTTACTTGATTTAGCTCAATAAACGTCATCAATGTCTTCTTGAAGTCTATCAAGAAATTGATAGGCTTGCTATTTGATGTTATATACTAGTACTGGGTCTGTTTCTGGCCAGTGTCTTCATTGCATACTTCAGAGAAAGGGGGGGAATATAAATATTACTCAACTGAATCTTACAGCATGAAAGAGCAACTGAAAAGAAATGAGGTACACTGTAGGAACGAAAGATCACTCAGCTGGGAATCTAAATATAAGAACCATTTATACAGAGGAAGCACAGGCCAGCGGTCTAGCCTGTGATGTCAAAATCCCTTAGTCATTATGATATGAACTTGGGGATTTAGGGTTACTTCATATCGTGAATATTTCATAAACTTTCTGTTTCAAAACACAGATATAGCAGAAACAAACAGATGTCATTGGTAGAACTTAAGAGAAGTGATCACTTACATACTTCTTTTGCTTGTACAGATCAAACTGCTCCATTAACAAGCGTTTATTTAATAATAACATCGACAAACGTTTATTTAATTGCAGCATGATCCGTTGGTCACAATGAAGACAATGTGTCTCTTTTATAAATTCAGATGTTCTGACTGAAGATTTCCAGTTATAAATTAAATTTTATATAGCTAAATACTAACATTTATGTAATATGTTATATCTCAATTTTCAGAAAAACCAATCAGGAAAAATAATGATAGGACTTTAATACATTATCTGGTTTATTTATATGTTTTATTTTATTAAATGATTATTTTAACATACATATTAAAAATTCCATATAGATTTTATTACATTTTATATTTCATCTTCTGGAATACATATGCTCTCAAAATCCCCATTTTTTTACCCTGTCCTTTGGTGGCATATATATATACATTCTAGACATATTATTAATCAGGGAAAGGTTAGAGTCTGGAACTTGTTGGGAGTTTTAGTCAGGCTGTAGCAGAAGACTGTTGATACACTCAAAATGTGTAATTTTCAGAGAGCTTCATTAGGCAACTATTTATGAAGATATGGGCAAGGCATAGGAAAACCACAGAAGACAGTGCAGCATCCTAGCACAGGTATCGTCTGGAAGCCATTAACTCTTTAGACCTGCATTCTACAAGTATATAGTCATAGGATGTGGAGAGAGGGAGAAAATGTGTTCAAGAGAGGAACCAAAAGGTCAAGAGTTGTAGCAAGACCATGCACCATTTGGAGGAAGAGCCAGGCGAATATTTGACTAGTTTTTATTCTCCTTGCCCCCTGCAGTCACTGTTTGGTGTTCCTTATTGGGAAAACCAGTGGTAAGCTAAAACTGATGTACTCCATAGAGGTTAGCCTCCCAGGTGATATCACAGGCTGGAGTGATGTGAAGACTTACCTAGAAACATAAAAATGAAGTTATCTATCACATCATGTAAAGGGTCTTCTGTTATCTTAAACGTTTTGCTGCTAAATACTTATCTAAACATTGAGATTGTACGAAGGGTTGAAAATTCATCCATTCCTCCTCTGATCTGTGTGATTTATTGTTGAGTGTGCATAGTAATTTCATTGTGAGCTTTGTCAAATCTCCACTCTAGATTTATTCAATCAGACTTCTGGTTTGGGAATTAGGCTTATTGAGTCTGAATGTCTTAGGATAGTTCTGATATACATCTCAATTAAGAATCATTGGTTTGGACCTTCTTATATACGTACTTAGATTAAGCCTCTTTATAACCGAGATCCATTTATGGAGACAATATTTCGAGTATTTCCTCTTCCACCTCAATTCCTACCCATCACCCATTCTCTTAAAAACATATTGCTTCTACTGTTTTGTGTTTTGCTACTTAAGAAACAACATACAAATAGTCCTATGAAAATCTTCGGTTGGTTTTACTGTAAAGATATTGTTGAACACATTACTCAATAGTATCTTCTTAAAGGACTCATGTAAAAATACCTCTTTATTTTGAAAAATAGATTTTTTGACCTTCTAGTTTATCTTTGTCATATAGATCCTGTGAATTATTGTGATGATTGCACGTAATATTTGTTATTTTTGTTAATTAGAGGAAATTCTTATAACGTTTTTACAAACTTTAGCTCTCCCTGTCTACTTTTTTCTGAATACCTTTATAACATTAACTCCATTGAAATATAATTGATTTTTATCTTTAGCTGCTGTTTTGTAAGTATATTTGAAATATCCCTTAAACCCAATTAAATGCAATTAGTTTAACTTAATCAATTAAAATATTGAAAAAAATAATGTTGAATAAATAGAGGGCAGAAATCTTCTGCTTTCTATACTCTTTTTTTTTTTTTGAGTTGGAGTCTCTCTCTTTTGCCCAGGCTGTAGTGCAGTGGTGTGATCTCTGCTCACAGAAAACTCTTGTCTCTGGGTTGGGGTTCAAGTGATTCTCCTGCCTCAGCCTCCTAAGTAGCTGGGACTACAGATGCATGCCACCATGACCAGCTAATTTTTTGTATTTTTAGTAGAAATGGGTTTCACTATGTTGGCCAGGCTGGTCTCAAACTCCTGACCTCATGATCCACCTGTCTCTACATCCCAAAGTGCTGGGATTACAGGTGTGAGCCACTGGCCCCAGCCTGCTTTAAGATGATTTGCATACACTAATCCTTCATTATTAAGAATTATTTAACAAGCAATGGGGAAAGGATTCCCTATTTAATAAATGGTGTTGGGAAAACTGGCTAGTCATATGCAGAAAGCTGAAACTGATCCCTTCCTTACACCTTATACAAAAATTAACTCTAGATGGATTAAAGATTTAAACATGAGGCCTAACATCATCAAAACTCTAGAAGAAAACCTAGGCAATACCATTCAGGACATAGGCATGGGCAAGGACATGACTAAGTCACCAAAAGCAACGGCAACAAAAGCCAAAGTAGACAAATGTGATCTAATTAAACTAAAGAGCTTCTGCACAGCAAAATGAACTATCAACAGAGCGAACTGGCAACCCACAGAATGGGAAAACGTTTCTGCAATCTATCTATCTGACAAAGGGCTAATATCTAGAATCTACAAAGAACTTAAACCAATTTACAAGAAAAAAACCAACCCCATCAAAAAGTGGGCAAAGGATATGAAAAGACACTTTTCAAAAGAAGACATTTATGCAGCCAACAAACCTGAAAAAAAGCTCATCATCACTGGTCATTAGAGGAATGCAAATCAAAACCACAATGAGGTACCATCTCACACCAGTTAGAATGGTGATCATTAAAAAATCAGGAGACAACAGATGCTAGAGAGGATGTAGAGAAATAGGAACACTTTTACACTGTTGGCGGGTGTGTGAATTAGTTCAACCATTATAGAAGGCAGTGTGGTGATTCCTCAAGGATCTAGAAGTAGAAATCCCATTTGACCCAGCAATCCCATTACTAGGTATATTCCCAAATAATTATAAATCATTCTATTATAAAGACACATTGACACGTATGTTTATTGTGGCACTGTTTACAATAGCAAAGACTTGGAACCAACCCAAATGCCCATCAATGATAGACTGGATAAAGAAAATATGGCACAAATACACCATGGAATACTACGTGGCCATGAAAAAGATGCCTTCATGTCTTTTGCAGAGACATGGATGAAACTGGAAACCAACACCAAATGTCTCACTCATAAGTGGGTGTTAAACAATGAGAACACACAGACCCAGGGAGGGAACATCACACACTGGGGCCTGGTGGGTGGGGGACTAGGGGATGAATAGCAGGGGTGGGCAGACTGGGGAGGGATAGCATCAGGAGAAATACCTAATGTAGGTGATGAGGTGATGGATGCAGCAAATCACCACCGTGGCACATGTATACATATGTAACAAACCTGCACAATCTGCACATGTACCACAGAACTCAAAGTATAATAAATACATTAAAAATAATTCTTTAATATTTTTTTCTTTAGATTTTCCTGTTAATATTTCATTGTGTTCTAATAATCATATTCTTGATGTGTACAGTTAGAGTCTGCAAAGTATCTTTCTATGTATTTTTGCATTTGACCATCATGAGATTCTGAAATAAGTAGGATGGTTCATTATCTTAATAATAAAAGAAGACATATCATGATAGAATGTCCACTTGGAGTATTAAGAACTACCAATTTCCTTCTTATTTCCCTCTTAGAAAATTTCAATGATTTTTATTGTACCAACTTTCAACTAGGCTTAATGCAAGGCTTAGAAAACATTCTCTATATTCATGTTGTTGCATACTTCTGATCCTACATAATTTTGGTTAGAAATATTCTAACATCATAAGATGAAAGATCAAGACTCTCCTTGGCTGTACATATATTTATTATCAAAGCCTCTTCGAGGTAGGTAGAAAGCCATCTTAATATATTCTGCACAATCTCCTACTGCCCGAGACAAGTGATTCTAAAATATACTAGATGTATCAACTCATGCACACCAATTTTGCACAAATGTTTCTGATTCAAAGGGGACAAGTCTCCTCTAACTTGAAGTCACTTTAACTTCAATTCTAAAAATAAATCGTCAAGCAGAAAAAGAACACACAAAATATTTAATAATCTTTACAACTAAACTATTGATCCAAGTATCTTGGGGCTAATGCACAACGCATTAGTAGAAACAGGTAATAATTCAAAGGGAGAGAGTTAATTTAGCAACTTCATTTCTTGGTAGGAAAATTGTTGATAGTAATCTTTGCAGGTGATCTCTTTCATACTTGCCTCCTGCCTCTCTGTGTTAGACAAATCCAACTCAGAACATGCCATTGGTCAAAGTTACCAATGAGCTTTTGTTTATGGAAATCATCCCTGATATTGATGATCTCCTCTGGCTGTTACTGCATGCTTGTTTGCAGACGTCACTGAATGTGATCACTGTCATCTCAATGAGACTAATTAATACATCTTAAAAGAGGAAAAGGTGAATATGAATCAAATTAGAAGCACAATAAGCACATCAGATGTTTAGATTAAGATGAGGAGAAAGGCTGAATTAGTAAAGATGTCAATTATTTTGAAAGAGAAATTTACTGTTATGGAAGATAGAATCTACTTGTTTCTTTAACCAAAGACAGACTGCTAAATATGTTTTAAGAAACTTGAAAAAAATTAGATTTCATGCTACAGTTAGGATATACATGATTGCTCTTAAAATATTTAAAAATAGTTTGAACTCTTGAGGAATTTAGATATTTTCTCTTTCACATCTTTGCATTATTTTACTGCTCAAAAGAAAATTGAGTATAAAGTCTTACTACTCAAAGAGTGGTCCATAGGCCAGTGGCATCAATCTTAGCTGGGAACTTGTTAGAAATGTTGAAGCTTGGCCAGGTGCAGTGGCTCATGCCTGTAGTCCCAGCACTTTGGGGGCCTGAGGTGGGTGGATCACAAGGTCAGGAGTTTGATACCAGCCTGGCCAATATGATGAAACCCCATCTCTACTAAAAGTACAACAGAATTAGCTGGGCATGGTGGCACACACCTGTAGTCCCAGCTACTCAGGAGGCTGAGGCAGAAGAGTTGTTTGAACCCAGAAGGCAGAGGTTGCAGTGAACCAAGTTCATGCCACTGCACTCCAGCCTGGGCAACAGAGCGAGACTCTGTCTCAAAAAAAAAAAAAAGAAAAAAGAAAAGAAATGTTGAACCTTGAGTCTCATGCTAGATTACAGAATCATTACTTTTCTTTTCTCTTTTTACTTTTTTGTTCTTCAGATAAGATAATCTCCACTGATTTATCTTCAAGTTTGCTGATGATTTCTTCTGTTTTCTTAAAGATACTGTTGAGACTAGTAAATTTTCATTTCAGTTAAACCACTTTTTATTTCTAAAATTTTCATTTGTTTTTAAAAGAATTTCTCTTTATTAATATTCTCTATCTAATGTATCATTGCTATCATATGTTCCTTTCATTTTTTAAAAAAATTATTTCAATTTGGTTATATAAGCTTATTTATACTTACTGCTTTGAAATATTTATTCATTAAGTCTAATATCTGGGTACCCTCAGAGATGGTTTTTATTCATGAGTCACATTTTCCTATCTCTTTACATGCCTTGTAATTTTTTTGTTGTGGAAAACTAGACATTTTAGATAACTAACTGCAGCAACTCTGGATTTTGATCTCTGCCTTCTAACCCTTTCCCAACTAGCTCATTGGGCTAATGGTCACTTGTTTGTTTATTTTATTGACTTGCCTAAATTAATTCTGTGGATTTTTTCCCCCACAATTGTGGTCTCTGCTCAATATTTTTTAATTTAGTTTTTATTTTTTAAGACTAGCTTTTAGGGGTTTTCTCTATGTCAGTACAGCGTTGTGGCCAGCCAATGACTACTCAGAACTTATGCTTAAACACCTTGAGCCAGTAAATCTTCCACTCTTTGCTATTAGATCTGCATGGCTTTGTATATTAGTAATCTATTGTTGTGTAACAATATTGCCACCAACCTAGGAACTTAAAACAATACACATTTATTATCTCAAAGTTTCTGTGAGTCAGGAGTTTGGACTTGGCTTGGCTATATTTTCTGCTTTAGAAACTCATAAAGTTACAATCAATGCATTGGCTAGGGCTGAAGTCTCACCTCAAGGCCAGTTGGGGAAAGATACACTTCTAAGTTGACATCGTTGCTGCAGAATTCAATTTCTTGTGGGTTGCAAAACTGATGGCCTCAGTTTGTTGCTAATAATAAACTAGAAGCTTTCCTCAGTTCCTTGCCACATGGGCCTCTGTACAGGGCAGTGTACACAATGGAAACTTATTCCATCAAAACCAGAAAGGGAGAGAGTTTTCTAGCAGATAGACATTAAAATGTTATGTAACATAATCAAGGAAGTGACATTCTGTCATTTTTGCAATAGTCTATTTGTTAGAAGCAATTCACAAGTCATGTCCATACTCAAGGGAGGGGATCACATAAGAATGTGAATAATGGAAGTTAGGGATAATTGGGGCCATCTTGGGGAACGCTTTCAAAGTTTAGGGAGCTTACAAATATGCCTTGGTTTATATGTTCTGCATTTTCAAGGTCTTATTTGAAGCCATTGTTGGGTAGCTCACTGGATCCTTCTGTTGTTTCTCCTAAGCAGACACACACTGTGCATTTGTGTAGCCTTCCAGATGACCGTGTGTAAGTGGGATCTCAACAAGTTTCCTGTAGTCTCTCATTTTGCTAAATCTTCCTGTTATATTTCTGGCTGGTATGCTGTTTTGTTGAATCTCCAAACTAGGATGGACCTGAGGCTTATGTTATCCTTCCCTGTTTATGCTGTTTGCCACTCATATCTTTCTTGTTTTCAACAAGAGGATTTTCCACTATCTGCTCCAAATGCTGCAAGTTCTCCTCTGGCAGGGAGCAGAGCTTCCAGTCTAAATGCTCTGTCCTGCCTGTCTGGATAGAACATCTGCTCCAAACTATTGGTGAGTGGGAGTGCAGAGATGGTAAAAGTTCTTAGCTAAAATGCCACAGTAGATTTTCTTACATAAGTGCTTCTAAATTATATGTTATTTGGTCAATTTCCAAAGTTTTTAAATAGTAATTTTTGACAATTTTTTTTTTCGTTTTAACACTGTTTTATGCAACAGTTTTTCAACCTCATCACTTGGTCATTCTAAAATTCCTGTCTCCAAACCTACAGAATCAGAAACCACATTTTTAAAATAGTTTCATGTGATTTGTATGCATAATAAGGCTGATAAACAGCAGTCTAGGTGATTTCCAGAAACTCTAAATGAGAAGCATTCAAATATGTACTGATATCCAAGATTCTCAGTTTGGAGGTTTTAGTACTATTTATTGTGGGGTTAAGAAAAATTGAAAATGCAATGACTTGTTTCTAGAGTGTTAAGTAGAAAAGTGTAACTATTTTCCCCATATATTAGAAAAAAATATTATGCATATTATAATTATCCCAAATATCTAAAAATAATAATTTATAGTTATTAGTGGGACATAGAGGAGTATAATCCTATCACCCACGGGGGATAAAGTACATCAACCCATAGTCCAGTGCAGTACCTCGAAAATGAAAACAATAGCTCTGCAACTATAGGATTGCAATGAGAACTGAACTTATTAAATGTTTACCCAATTCATTAGGAAGTTCTATTGACTCTACCTTTAAAGCCATCTTGAATTTTGTGGGTACAATTGGTGAATCCACAGAATTGGTTGGATACACTGGAAAGGCAATATGGTAGAGCCAATCAAATTACAATTGACCCTTGAACATCATGGGGATTAGGGGTGTCTTGTAATTGATAATCTGTGTATGATTTTTGACTTCCCCAAAACTTAACTACTAACAGCCTCCTGTTGACCGGAAGCCTTACCAATGATATAAACACATAATTTGTATTTTAGATGTATTACTGTACTAAAAGAAGTTAGCTAGAGAAAAAATGTCATTAAAAATCATAAAAAAGGGAAGATTTATGTATTCTTTATTAAGTGGAAGTGAATCATCCTAAAGGTCTTCATCCTTGTCGTCTTGACACCGAGTAGCCTAAGGAGGAGGAGAAAGTTGCGGGGGGGGGGGGGAATTGGTTTTACTGTTTCAGGGGTGGCAGAGGCAAAGGAAAATCTATGTATAAGTAGACCTGTGTAGTTCAAATGTCAACTGTACTTGAAATCGAATCACCTTTATTTTTTCTAGCTCTGAGTGAATTATAACTTCTCCATGTTTGTGTCCTCATTTATATAATGAGGTTAAAAGCATTTCTCTTTTAGGGAAGCTGTGAGAATTAAATGAGTTAAGATGTAAAAGGTTAAAAATAGGGTCTAGCTCTTAGAAACACTATCTGTCTCAGCGTTTGCTTTTCTTGCTCTTCAGTGTTACCACCATAGTCTGAGCCACTATGATTTACTGTCTGTATTATTTAACAGTGCACTGTCTACCTGGCCTCTCTGCTTCTGCTCTTGCTTCCTTAGTGCTATTATCCATCCTGTTTTCATAGCGATCCTTTTAAAAACGTACATAACTCTTTTTTTTTTTTTTTTTGAGACGGAGTTTCGCTGTTGTTACCCCGACTGGAGTGCAATGACACGATCTCGGCTCATCGTAACCTCCGCCTTCTGGTTTCAAGCAATTCTCCTGCTTCAGCCTCCCGAGTAGCTGGGATTACAGGCACGCACCACCATGCCCAGCTAATTTTTGTATTTTTAGTAGAGACGGGGTTTTACCATGTTGACCAGGATGGTTCTCGATCTCTTGACCTCGTGATCCATCCACCTCGGCCTCCCAAAGTGCTGGGATTATAGGTGTGAGCCACCGCGCCTGGCCCATAAAAATGTACATAACTCTTATTACTTTATTGTGGCTGCAATGTGCTAGAGCTGGCCCGTGCTGATTTAGGAGAGAGCCAGTGGTGCTCATCTCTTATTAACTCCGCCTCCAGCGACTTCATTGTGTTATATTGAAATTGGCCATGATCTACACACTATAGAGTTTGGCAAATATTACAAATAACTTTTTTTCTTCCTGGAAAGCTGTTTTTAAAATATTTACCAACATATCACTGACTGATAACCCGAAAGCCATCCTCTGTCCTACAAGGCCCTGAGTGTTCTGAACTCTGGTTACATCTCAAAACTTATTTCCATTGTCTTTGCCTTGCTACATGGCCTCTACTAAAATGATTCTTGATCCCAACCCTTCCCAGGGCCTGAAAGTCTCCTCCACATTCTCTGGGATTTCTTTTTCTTTTTCAAGTTTCTGCTCAAATATCATGTCCTTTGAAAAGTCTCTCTTTTATCTAAAATAATATCATCGTCACTCTCTATCTCCCTGTTCTTTTTCTTTATAACCCTTACAATTTTTTTTGTTATATTACCTATGTAAACATTTACTTACTACTCACTAGAATATAAGCATGGTGGTTCACCACTGTAATCCCAGCACTTTGGGAGGCTGAGGTGGGCAGATACCATGGGCTCAGGAGTTCCAGACCAGCCTGGGCAACATGGTGAAACCCTGTCTCTACAAAAAACCCACAAAATATTAGCTTGGCATGATGGCTCATGTCTGTAGTCCCAGCTGCTTAGAAGGCTGAGGTGGGAGGATTGCCTGAACCCAGGAGTCCAAGGCAGCACTGGGCCAAGATCATGCCACTGAACTCTATCCTGAGCGATGGAGTGAGATCTTGTCTCAAAATAATAATAATAATAAGATCAAATACTTCATCTGTTTGTTCATTGTTCACTGCGGACTACTCAGGGTTCAGAGGAGTCCTTGTTGCATGCAAATTATCCAATAAGTCACCACTGAATACATGAATAAATTAGTGTTTCAGTATAAATGTATGACTGTGACACTAGCATACTAGGAGATTATTTTCCCTTACTCTCACCAACAATAGTAAGCTTTTAATGTTTGTATGAGCAACAGAAAATGCTAAATGGCACTTATCATGGACTGGGTACTGTTATAGGTGCTACATGTATGTAAACTTATTTCATCCTTTTAACAATTGCTTTACTGATGAGAAAACAGAGGCCGAATAACTTGCCCATGGGCCATGTAGCTAGTACGTGGTAGAATGAAGCTGCAAACCTTAAGCCCATGTTCTTAACCATTTTACTTTACAACTTCATCATTCCATTAAAAATGCTATCTATGGCCAGGCGCAGTGGCTCGTGCCTATAGTCCCAGCACTTTGGGAGGCCAAGACAGGTGGATCGCTTCAGGTCAGGAGTTCGAAACCAGCTGCCCAACATGGCAAAACCCTGTCTCTACTAAAAGTACAAAAGATAGCCAGACATGGTGGCAGGCTTCTGTAATCCCAGCTACTTGGGAGACTGAGGCAGGAGAATCGCTTGAACTCGGGAGGCGGAGGTTGTGGTGAGCTGAGATCTCACTATTGCACTTCAGCTTGGGTGACAAGAGGAAAACTCCATCTCAAAAAAAAAAAAAATGCTACCTATGGTTATTTTATTTTGCATTGCTTCTTCTGCTGGGGTGTCTATGTGTGTGTCTGTGTCTGTGTGTGTGTGTGTGTGTGTGTGTGTGAGACAGAGAGACTTTTGTGTATTTAGTGACCATTTGTGTATATCTTAACATGAAATACTTCAGGTTCTTTCCTGTCCATTTTTTCCAACGTAAGTTGAGATTTTAATCTTCCCTGATTTACTCATAAGAATCTTTTACATTTATATTTCAGGGCTTCTAATCTTTGTCAATGGTGATTTTTCTTTGAAAAATAAAACAATTTTTATATAATCCAATCCAGTATTTTTTTTTTTCTTTTAGACTTTCTGGCTTTAATGATGTGTTAGAAAATGTTTCTCTATGATTTAATTTTATGTGATAATTTCATTCTAAAAATAATGCTTTGCATTTAAAACATGTAAAGTGTGACTTTCATCAGACTAACTGTCTCAGTAGTCTCCAGGGTGGCTGTACAGTAGCATCTCCCATGTGTTTGAGTCAGATCCTGAACCAACTGAATTGGAATTTCTAGAGTTAGATATGGGTATCTTCACATTTCGGATGTGAACCTCAATAGTGTATCTTTCTTTCTGATGTTGGTTTTTCATATATATTAGTAAAATAATCACCCCATCAGGGACATGATGTACTTTAACCTTTCTTCACCAGACAATATATATGAAGTTTTGTTATCAGCATTATTGTGGTGTAAAAGTTGTCTGGAAGTTTTCTCTTTCTGCTACTTCCTGGAAGAATTAAATGATTTCTTTTATTCTTTTTCATATATACATTTAAAAAATACCTTGTAATTCTAGCAATTTGTGTTTCTGTATAGAAATTATCTCCATTAAAATTTTAAAATATAGTTCTATTTTTTTTTGATTCCCCCAGTATTTTTGGTTTTCAGTTAGAGCTCCAACAAGTCTATATAAAAGAGATGAGGATGGTCATCTGACAGGATTATGGTAAGAGCTATTCTTAGACTTGTATAGAAGCTCTGTTTGCATAGCATTTTATCTGAATTTGAAGAAATATCCATTGTCTGTGTCAAATATCAATATTCCACAAATGTACACAAAGCAGATTTTCATTTATTCATGTCTCCTTTCAAGGATATGGCTTCCCCCATAACTCCTAGATAGGATCTGGAAAGGAATACAATTCTAGTCCCTTAACAGCATTAACAATAGGAGGAAAGATGTCTCAAAGTGAATGAGTCATGTAATGCTTGCCATTGTTTTTACCCTCAGGGTCTGTAATACATACCATAAATCTCTATTTCACTTAGAGAAGAATTGCACCTTCTATACATTCTTTCCTGAATAAAGAAATGCCTGTCTTATTGGCACAGATTGGCTGTTTGTGTTGGTGAACCTTTACGAAAAAGAAAAGAAGGCTTTTTAAATAGAGAAAATACAGAGTATCTCTAAGACTCCTTTCAACTATTATTTATATGCAAATAAACATCTACAATTACTCCTGCAAGATAGAAGATGAAGAGTGTTAAGAAGCATGAGAGCATATAACTCAGGTTTTACATGCAGGAAGTTGGGATAATCTGATCCTGGGGAGACTGAGTGATACTATTAACCCGATGTGATGAAAGTGCAAACCAGCTGCAATGAGCCACACAATTTGTTCAAGATGGAATAGCAAATTATAAATCTGATAGGAAGTTCACATCATATATGTGCATATATGATGTTTTATATATATGTGTGTATATATATAACTAAAACAACTCAGTAGCAAAAATTAAATTAAATATCCACAATTAAAAAATTGGCTAGGGACCTGAATAGACATTTCTCAAAAGAAGACATGAAAATGGCCAGCAGGTATATGAAAAGGTGCTTCACATCACTAATCATCAGAGACACACAAATCAAAACCACAATGAGGTATCATCTCACACCTGTTAGACAGGGGTTATCAAGAAGACAAAGAAAAAGATAAGTATCGCTTAGGATGTGGAGGAAAAGGAGCCCTAGTACACTGTTAGTGGAAATATAAATCTGTATAGTCAATATAGAAAACAGTATGGAGGTTCCTCACAAAATTAAAACAACCTGATCCACCAGTCCCATTTCTGGGTATATTTACAAGGGAAATAATATCAGTATGTCAAAGACATACCTGCATTCATATGTTTGTGGCAGCATTATTTATGAAATACAGAGTCAACCTAAATATCCATAACTAGATAAATGGATAAAGAAATTGCAGTACTGTATGTATGTACTAAATAACCTTGAAATTACATAGGGAATCTTGCCATTTGGAATAACATGGATGAACCCGAAGGACACTATGATAAGTGAAATAATCCAGAAAGAGAAAGACAAATACTACATGATCTCACTCCTATGTAGAATCTAAAAAAGTCAACCTTATAATAGCAGAGAATAGAATTGTGGTTTCTAGGGTTTGGAAGAAGGGGTAAGTGGTGGAGGTATTGGTCAAATGGTACAAAGATTCAATGACTAGAGATGAATAAGTTGTGGAGATCTAATGTACAGCATGGCATCTAGAGTTAACAATACTGTATTGCATACTTGACATTTGCTAAAAAAGTTGATCTTGCCGGGCATGGTGGCTCAAGCCTGTAATCCCAGCACTTTGGGAGGCCGAGGCGGGTGGGTCACGAGGTCAAGAGCTCGAGACCATCCTGGTCAACATGGTGAAACCCCGTCTCTACTAAAAAATACAAAAAATTAGCTGGGCATGATGGCACGTGCCTGTAATCCCAGCCACTCAGGAGGCTGAGGCAGGAGAATTGCCTGAACCCTGGAGGCGGATGTTGCAGTGAGCCGAGATTGTGCCATTGTACTCCAGCCTGGGTAACAAGAGCTAAACTCCGTCTCAAAAAAAAAAAAAAAAAAAAAAAAAAAAGTTGATCTTAACTGTCTTCATCACCAAAGGGAAAAAACCTAATTAAGGTGCTAGATGTGTTAATTTGCTTGATGTGGTAATTATTTCACAATATGTACATATATCAAAGCATCATGTTGTATACTTTAAACACATACAATTTTTGTTTCTAGAGTATACATCAATAAAGCTGAAAGAAGCGTAAAAGAATACTTGGTATTTTAACTTTCCTTAGCATTAGTGCATGATTCCTTCTTCTCACTTAAGCTTTAGTACCACTCCTTCCTATTTCATATGTTCATAGATGCCAAGATGTCTTCTTATATCCTTCCAGGGTTCTAAGATGTGGTTTTCTTCAGTTTAGTATTTTTAAGTGAAAAGCTTTTTGGAATACATAGTTTTCCTCTATTGATCATGGAGTCCAATGTGAGGATTGACCGTAGCACTCATCCTCACCAATACTTATCTTTTGTCTTTCTGATAGCCATCTAGGTATTTCCAGTGCATAGCAAAGGAGGAAAGAATGAGTAGTTCAAATAAATGTAATCATTTTTGTTTTTGTTGGATACGAGTTGTTATTATGTGCATGACTTTAAACTATAGAAGAAGGACTCCTTCAGTGGCTCTAATTATCTGTCTCATATTAAATAGACTCAGTCAATGATAATTAAAAATAACACCACCACCCATAAGAGTAGCTACCTCAGTTTTCATAATAATTAAATAGTAAAAATTACCTAGAATGGTGTTCCCAAACAGGAGGTGGTTTTGACTAAATTATATCACAATAAGTAATGAAATATATCTACAAATATTGATATGAAAGTCTATGTAATAACATGAAGAGATGCTCCAATGTGTAAGTAGAAGGGGAAGAAGGATGAAGTACAACATATTCTTTCAGAATTATGAAAACACAAGAGAAAAAGAGAGACTAAGACCAAACCAGAAATACCAACATGAAGAACAAATACCAACATGTGAAATTACCTCCAAGTGTCAGGATTGAGAAGTGAGTTTTGAATTAGTTTACATTTATCTGTTTTCTAAATGTCTACCCAGACATATTTCCTTTTAAAGAAAAGAGTTTTTGTGAGCACTTCTAACGGTTTTCCTCTGCCTTCCATTTTGATCAGATTGATGATGTCATATTCTCCCTTTTGTCATCTTTCATAGCTCCTTTCAACTGACTAGCTAACCAGCACATTCAGTCAGCAAACATTCATTGAACTATTGGTAATCTGTGTATGCAAGAAAGGGAGCTATGTTCAGATGATATATAGAGAAATTAGACATAATCTTAAGCCTCAAGGGATTCACTATCCATGCCATGGTGCAGACTAATAAACACAGCTCTACATTGAGTGCTCGTGGAAGAGACCATATGCTTTGAGTAGAGGGCAAGGTCCTGGCTGTGCGTCAATAAGCAGGAATCAGAGACTGGCTTGATTAGAATTGTGTCTAAAATGAAAAGGAACCCATGCACGGTTCCTCCTATGTGGGGGTCTCTATGGTATGCTATAGGGACGATGGGTATCTGTGCATCCACCTTAGAGACAATGCTTTAGTCACTTTAGCGGGATTGAATCTTCTGCTTAAATGGCACTTTGGTATTGTTGGGTGATACCAGAGTTTTGCAGTATGATCCCTCTGCTGATCTTTGCCTTTTTGGGGGAGGAAGAGCTGTTTTCACCACAGCTTAGCCCCATCAAATTAAAGGGAAATGAATATATATATAGAATGAACCCAGAAGAGGATGTGTGAATTCTTAATTTTAGAAATACATACCTTTTAAGATAGAGTTAGTAAAAACATAAAAAAGAGAGAATTCATTTTAAACAGTCAGAATTATTTCTTGTACTTTAAAGGACAAACGTAACCCTTTACCAGTCCTATGTGACGTAATATAATCTGTTTCAGACTTAATTAAAACATAAAGTGACATATCTTTTTGATAATGCTACAAGTTACCTTTCTCCACAATAGTCTTCCCTTTTCTGATCATGCTAATATAGTAAACCCCCGAAACGTCTACTCCATTTTTAAGTTTGGGTTGATTTCTTATCAATGCTTGACAAATACCTATTTTCTATTGCCTGTTTTTCTGAGACCAACCTTGAAGAACGTGTAGATCTTTCTATGAAGGTGGTTGATCAGAACTCTGCATCTTCGTAAGTTCAATTGTTTCACCTTGATATCATATGCAGATTGTTATTAAAAGATGTCAACAAATTTATGACAGATACTAGGAAACTGGCATACTCACATGCTACACAGTATTTCATGCTTTAAATATCTCTGACATGGTTTTCTTATTTTGTTTGTTTATTTACTTTTGGTGTCTAGAAAAATGCGTTTTTTGCTGTAATCTGTTGCCAGGTTGGAATGCAGTGGCATGATCTCGGGTCACTGCAACTTCTGCCTCCTGAGTTCCAGCGATTCTCCTGTCTCAGCCTCTCAAGTAGCTGGGATTACAGGCACGCACCACCACACCCAGCTAACTTTTGTATTTTTGGTAGAGTCGGGGTTTCACCATGTTGGCCAGGATGGTCTCAATCTCTTGACTTCATGATCTGCCCACCTCGGCCTCCCAAAGTGCTGGGATTACAGGCATGAGCCACCATGCCGACTTCTGCTACAATCTTAAGGTGTGTTTAACTGAGCTATCTTTCTTAAGATAGAAGGTGGCCATTTGCCTCCATTTAGTGTGTTTTGTAGTATAGAAACAGTTTCCCGAACTGCTAGCTTTCAAAATGTTACATTTGACAGAAGCCAAAAGAACATACTCTGAAAGCAATATCCAAGGAACTGGGCACTTACATTGAAATACACAAGTACAGCTATGATGGCCATGGTGAGGAAGGTGACAGGTACTGGGGCCACACGTGGGTCCAAGTCTCACTTCTCCCACTCCCAGCTCTATACTTAGGGGAAAATCCTTCATCCTCTATAAGAGTCAATTTTGTCATCAGTGATGTAGAGATTATGAGTATTATCTCACTGTGATAGTGAAGATTAAATGATATACCTATACATAATGCTTGTAGCCTAGAGCCAGGCATATTGTCAACAGCCTCAATAACAGTTGGCAAACACTGTTTTATAAAGGAAACTGTGTAGTAAGTAGTTCTGCAGCTCTATGTTATTTTATTCTGGCTCTTTCCCTTACTAGTTTGTATGCTGTAGGGCATGTCACTTCACCTTATTGTTCTTTCATGTTTTATTAAAAAGATGTAGATACCTAAGTCTGACCAGCCTACCTGAGTTTCCAGGTTTACTTGCAAGCTCCTATCAAATCTGGGTGAAAAGTGACTTTCCCATAAAGATCCGGAGTCTGGGAGCTGAGGTAGATATGGAAACGCATTGCCCTGGTCCTGTCCAAGATGCTCAGCCACGAGGGTTGTAGTTACCTTACAGCTAAGGCCTTGCTGTTCTCAGATGTTCCTGAGCAATGACCTAGCAAGGCGGGGATAGCCAGGGGCAGATCCTTTGCAGGTGACTCCCAACCAATGCAAGAGGAAGTGATGATGCAAAGGGCTGTCCAATTCCATTTCTGCCCCTCAGGAAATTTCAACCTTTGCTTGAAGATATTTCTAGGCTGGTGGAGACCTGCCCAATGCTCTCACAGCTGCACCTGCCCAATCTTGCTTCCACCCTTTTTCACAGGTATTCTTCCCTAATAAACCTTTCTCACACCTACTTTCATCTCACTGTCTGTGTCCTGGAGAACTCACCTGAGACAGGAGCCAAGAGCAAAATAAATCAAGAACATCAAGCTGTCATCAGAATTAGGCAGGGTGTCCAGGTAGACCCTGAGAAGCATTGAGGCAGAGTTTCCAGCTAGACTGGAGGAGACTAGCTCAGCACCAGGGCTGAGCTGAGGCCTTGTAGAGGGGGAGATGAGCATCAAAGCACCTAACTAATGTAAAAGTGCCCTGTAAACTCCCAAAGCACTGGTCAAAGGTCAGCAGTTTTTCATCTGTGTGGCAATCCATTGTTTTCTACCTTGCAGCATCAGGGCACCTACCTAATAAGGTTTCTGGGGTGTTGGGCACTGACTGCAGTCTTCTTTCTATTGGCAAAGTTGGTGTGAGTTTAAAAAGCAGTCCTATACTCACAAGGCTGAGGCAGAGTTAATGTGACAACAATAAAATTCAGGATAGAGGAATGAACACAGGACCTTTGGGGCTCATGAAGTTCAGGATTTTTCTCTGGGCTGCCAGCTCCGGATTCTTGCCTTAAGGGAAAACATGCTTCTATTGAGGATTTTGATGACCTGTGTTTATGCAACGCTAGACAAGAATACAGAATTGTCAAAATTTGCTTTCAATAATCCCAGCTCTCTGTACTGGACCTTTATAAAGATGTTCGTTGTTGAAAAATAACAGGATAAATTTTTAATTATAGCATAATAATGGAATGGATTTGTGGCATTCGGCATGCATTTTAATGGACATTTGGTAAAGGGTATATGGAGGAAAAATGACTGCTATTTCATTGCTTTTCTGCCCTTAGGATGGAGGCATTCTCTTCAAGCTACATAACTATCTTGGCTTCACTATATATATAATAATAAATACACCTGTACTTTTTTTTTTTTTGGCCAGGATCCCTTTATATGACCAAGTTTTATAGAACTTCTTGATTTAAATGTGTAGCAGGACAAATTAACTGTAAAGGTGTGCCACATATTCACAGTGAGTGTTTTCCACTATAAAGATATACCTCAACGCTTTCCACTAAGCACCTAAAGTATACAGAAACATTCAAGTGATGGGGCAAAGAAAATCTGTGTTTTCAATCTTGAGAAGTGTGAAAAACGCGACAAAAAGGTAAAAACTATTGTGCTTGCTAGTTAGAAACATAAAAGTTGTAAAACGTGGTTTCCTTACTAATATTAGGTGTACTAAATTTAGAAGTATGTTTCAATATATTGTTCTTTATTGTAGTATAGCTTTTCCAAGTGAACTGGCTTTTCATTAGATTTCATGTTTGTTACGCTGGAAGCCTCAGTCATATTCTGAGAATCAAACTGAATTAGAATCTGGGGACCGTGGCTCATGCCAGTAATCCTAGCACTTTGGGAGGCCAAGGCAGGTGGATCACCTGAGATCAGGAGTTCCAGACCGGCCTGGTCAACATGGAGAAACCCATCTCTACTAAACACACAAAAATTAGTCTGTCATGGTGGCACATGCCTGTAATCCCAGCTACTCAGGAAGCTGGGGCAGGAGAATCTCTTGAACCCAGGAGTTGTAAGTTGCAGTGAGCTTAAATTGTGCCACTGCACTCCAGCCTGGGTGACAACGCGAGACTCAGTCTCAGAAACAAAACAAAGCAAACACACACAAAAAACTGAATTGTAGAATATGTCTTGGGCATTTTAGCTTTAGTAGCAGTAAAGTACTCTGAGTGCTGACTTTTTCTCTTCAGTGTTGTGTAGATGTGTAAAAGTTAAAGAAGAAAAAGTATATAAACTTAAGTCACCTTTGCTTAATCAGCTTGATTTTTAACCCATTGCTATCAAAGTTCTTTTTCGATGCATCTTTGCAGTTTTTATCAATTTCTGATGTACAGTGTTTTGTTTGATAGAGGCAAAGTACACAGAAGCTTTTTGCAAGCGGAGACACCTGGAATCTAGTTCTATACCAATGGGTTCTGTGACCTGTCCCATCCCTGAAGCTTAGGAGAACTCTTAGTCTCCTTAGGTTCAAATGGAGGGGCTACATCTAGATAGGCTGAAAGTCTCTCCGACTCACGACATTAATTATCTGCTCTTCCCCATGCTTGTTATTTCTTAATTTTGCACTTTCACAAACACAGATACAAAACTTTACATGAAACAGAAACTGGAGGTCTCTGAAGTAAACCAGAAAAGGAACCCAAGACAAGATTACATACCATCTCTGCTGTCCTGGGCCAGCTGCTTTCCCGGGTAGACCCCTTAGAAGTGTCTAACAGTTAACCTTCAAAAGTAACTTTCAGAGCCCCAGACCCCAAGAGGTCCCGCCTGTTCATAATCCCTTCAAAGGTGGTGGAAGTGGAGGCTCACTTTCATTACTTTGTGCCTTGAATCCAAGCGATTTGTAGCAGTATGAATTTTCTGACAGCAAAATTATTCTCTTTTCCTAATAGGCTTTTTAGTTGGCTTTGCTTTATACTTGTAAGAAGAGATGCACTTGTATTGGCTGGGTCATTTGGGAAAGAATGTCTGCCAGATGTACGCTGTATGATTCCGATACTGTTGTTGCTGAAGACATGCCATTTTTTTCATCTTCAGGAAGTTTGACAGTTGAACCCAAACACGTTGCCATTGATTGCAGGGTTTGTTATATTTCCAGATACTTTAAGAACCCCGATGATTACTGTTTCATGGAGAAAGTTGTTTTGTTTTGTTTTGTTTCTTTAGTAAGCACCTGCCCACCCCCGGCCAGTGTGACTCTTCCCCAGGGAGTTCCTATAGAGCTTGAGTGATGATGGTACATGCTCAACTTGTTATTTTCTTCCCCTTTCTTGAAGACAACAGCTAGAAAAAGCAGCCAATAGAAGTTCACAAACTAGAAAAAAACTGGATTTCTTTTTCTGGGTTCTCAAGTAAAAAATTCAGTACTCCCTGAAGACCTAAATTTGTTCTTATTTTGATATCAAAAAGAATATTTTTTTCTGTTATTCTTCTACTTTGGGGTTACATTAATCTATTACCATATATAATTGTACAATTGTATAGGGCCATAGTATGATTAATATATATGACATAAACATGTATCATGGAAATTGCGCAAATACTAAAGATGGACACTGATTCCCTGTGGGACATTTGGGGAGTAGCTGGCTGACCTCCTGGAGACTCAAATCCCTCATCTGTGCAGGAGGCAATACTGCCCTCACAGCTTTCCTGTAAGAGCCAAAAGAGGGAATGTACGTGAATTGCAGCATAGCACAGTGCCTGGCAAATAGTACACTCAACAAATGACATGACCATGTATTTTCTCATGGAGAAACAGGTTTTCAATTTCTGAATCATATTAGCCACTTTAAATAATATTTTATAATCGAACTTAATAAATGCTTGTAAGTGCGGAAGAAAAGTTTGACACAATCCATTGCTCTGGAAATTTTCTTCTTTATTCTGGGAAACTACACATGTTTATGACCAACTGACGAGTGGAGTTGATACTGGTCATTGGAAATGCCTTCTCCCGCCCTATTCTTGGTAAAGAACATAGGGTTCTGAAATTAAGAAACATTTTAAACTGCTTCCTTCTTTTCTTTCTAAGCATCTTCAAGGCAGGTTGTGTAGATTTACTCATTAACACTTGCAAATCGTCATGTAAATGCTTATTACCAGTGCAATTATGGCTTACCACATTAACAATAAATTGAAGGAAAAATATAATATCTAAATCCAGTAGCAAAGATAAGAGCTTCCTTCTATGGATGAGTCCAGGGAAAATTCTTACATACCAAATAGAAAGAGATATTCGTTTAAGAATTAAAAACATTAAGATAGGCTGTTAGATCTAATGGGGATCAAATATTACCAGGATTGGTGACTTTTTAGTTATTGCAAAACACAAGTAACATAATTTTACTTTCATAGAGTTGGAGAATTTTAGAAAAGTTAAATTAGTCTTTATGGGTAAACTTTTTCAGGTTTATAAAGTTTTCATCAGTTATAAAGCTTGAAAGATTATGAGATAATGAGATAACCAACTCCCCACAAACATTTCCAGAATACTCTCTACCTGTCAAATGCCACTTGATTATACGCTTAAGGTGGACATATAGTTCACATGTTTGACTTATGGACGGGAGAAGCCATCGTGCTGTGTCTCAGGTTAGTCTCTTGTATGACAAGAGTAACTTTAATGGGGTATACCAAGCAAAGATTCATTTCAGGGGAGCAATTATGAAAATAAAGATATTTTAAAGTAAGCCTAGTCCCTGACAGAAATTGGAAACTTATGGCAAGAGGTGACTAATGCCAGTAGCATGCTGGTAAAGGCTCAACAATTGGCTCTTATAGAGGATAGGTGGGAGGCCAATTTCTGTGGTGTAGAAACCACCATGGCTGATTTCAAGTTACCAGCATGAAATCACGGAACACAAAGATGGGTAGAGACACTAAGAATTGCCTCTTGCAAGATGGGCTCCAGCACACCACTGACTCTCTCAGTATGGCTGGCTCATCTATGCCTTATTATCCTGTTGGCTTATCATAAAATGGAAAGTCTTACTGTGGTCAATCATTTTTTAAAAATATTTTCTTTCATTTTCTTACCAGAGATATAAGAATAAATTGGATTGAAGTAGATAAGGAGAAAAGTGGCCCATGGTATAACCTGGAGGGTGTTATTTATACCATAGTTTATGTGGATTGTGCCCCGTGGAGTTGTGCAAGATAGAGCCTGCACAGCTATATATGGTGCCCTGCCACAGCTTCATCTGCTTGGCTTCACCACCTGTCACACACACACACAGACATACACACAGACACACACACAGACACACACAGACACACACACACACACACATGCCCAGCAACTAATGATGGATTGCATCATATCTCGTACTCTGTGCTAAGCAGTTATTATTACAGCTCATTCCCTTCCTCCAATCTAACCTTGATGTGTGTCTACTCAGGCTCTATCTAGTACTGGTGGTTCTTCCCAAGGCTACCTGAGCAAGCCTAGAGGGGAATCAGGAAGAGGGAAATGCAGACATCTGAAAGCAGCGTTCGTTAGCTACATGCAGATGTGTTTCAGCCTGGTAGGCAAGGGTAGAGAAGGCACAGGATACCCACAGTTTTGTCATGGGCCCAGGAACACGTAGGCACAGTGTTCATTATCTGGGGAAAGAAAAAGAATAAATCAGGGCTTCTACATTCAGCTAAATTACCCTTAAAAGACCTTGCCACTCAGTTGGCTTCCCCAGCTGAGTCATGTCTTCCTGAGCAGCCAGGGGGCCTAAGGAAGACTCTGTGGGTGGCTCTGAATGGGGCAATAACACAGTGCTAATCCCACCAACTTGGATATAAGCTTTTAAAAAAGAACAAGAAACCCAGTTGATTGATGGTGTTATTTTGTTTTTTGTGGGAAGGAATTTACTTTGGGAGTATAGTGAAACAGACACTTGAGGTGCTCAGAGCTTGCAAATGCAGGGAGGATTTTGGAGGAGAGAATGTCATGTGCCCAGACTTTTAGGGCACACCTAAGAGCATCATCTGGTAGACCAGGACTCAAGAGACTTGAGTCTGCAGGGACTGACTGGCAGCAGGCACAGTCAGGCTCTGCAGAGGCACAGACCTAAGAGTGGTCCTGGCTGTGTGCACAATACTGGCAAACTGCTGCCCTCCTCCCCCACATACACACTTACACAAGCTCATCCATTCTTCCATGGATGGGAAACCCAAAATAAATAAAAATAAATCTGGCTACCATGTTTTCTGCTGCCAAAAATAACTAATTAAACAGTTATTATAATTTTTCTAGGTTATTATGGATCTTTCAAACAGAATGCCAAACCATAAAGATATGTGGAATATGAGCCCAATATATACTATGTTAGCAAAGAAGATACAGGCTGCGGGTAACAGAGAGCTACTTCAAGGCACTTATGGGAAAGCCAAAAGGGGTTAGAAGTTGGAGAAGCTTATTAGAAGGTCATTAGGCCATTTCATGGAACCCAAGAACAGAAAGGCCACTGGATATAGGGACTGGAACCAGGACTGGAGCATGGGGAAGCCCTGCATGGATTGGTGATTTTTTTTCCAGAGTGTGGGTTTGTTCCTCTTTAGATGCAGCTCAGTACTCTGTACATAGGTCTATAGGACAGAAAAGGATGGCCAAGAGCTCCTGAATTTTAAAGGGTGTGGTGTCAGAGCTGAGCCGTTAGTTTCTACTGCCTTTTAGTCCGCAGATTAGAGATTTCTCTTTCTATCCCAGTCTTGCTGAGAAGAAACAGGAGTTTCCAGGTCAAGTGTGACCCCAATCAATCAATTGTGGATGGGCACAGAGTCTGGGGAAGGATTTTGATTCACTGGCTCAGGTCTCCTCTGCCTGCACAAGTGAATATTACTTTGCCTCTTGCTGGAATCCCTCACCATCCATGAAAATACATAACAAATCAGAAAGGTCAGGGGTTTGGAGTCAGGCAAATCTGAGTATCAGACCTCACTGTTTCACTTATTGGTTATGTAATTCTGGACAAATCACTATATCTCTTCAAAATTGAGTGTCTTCATCTATAAAACTTTAGGCCATGCAGCATTGTCAATCTAAAAGGATTCTGGGTGGGACTCTTCCTCATGCCCAAAAGTTAGGTCAGAAGGAACTGTGAAGAAATTGACATTCTCTATCACAGCAGTTCTCAAAGCGCGTTCTGGAACCATCAGCATCAACCTCACCTGAGAACTTGTCAGAAATGCAAATTCTTGAACTGTAGCCTAGACTTATTGCATCAGAAACGTTGGACATGGCAACACGTGATCTGTGTTTTATCAAGCCCTCCAGAGGATGCATGCCACAGTTTGAAAATCTCTGCTCTATGGATCTAGAAGAAACCTCCAAAGAGGACCACAAACTCCTGATGGAGGCCAATTTGGTATACTCCCCCCAACCCATTCTCTTCTCAGACAACAGTCTATAATGCTGACTATGGGGAGGACAGGCACATGAGGGAATCTCTGGAGTCTGAAGTGTTTGGGATATCAAGGGTCTAGTGTGGCTTACGTGGGAAGAAATAAGGTTTCTCCATCCTAAGCCAAGTGAAGTTTAAAGATTGGGGGTGTTTGAACCAATGGGGAATGAAGTCTCCCCTTGCCAGATGCTGTATAGCTGTGGAAAATTGCAGACCTGCTTTGATGAAGAAGTTCTTGGGAGAATATTTCTCCTCTCTCAGAGCTTCTAGATCCTGAAGAGAGGGGAGAAGCAAAGGAAACTAGCAGACCATATCTCCTCCTCCCTGAAGGACAGGCCAACCAGATAGGCAGGGGAGGGTAGGAGACTGTGGCTTTAAAGGGGAGGAGCTAAGCCTGGCATCCCATAAAAACACTGTTCCAATAACTGGAGGTAAATGGATGCCATATAATGTGACCCACATGGCATTGCATCATTGCAAAGAGTGATTTAAAAAAAATGAGCTGTGTTGAAGGCAATTAGTAGGAAATAAAGAAAAACGTATTTGAGATGCTGTTTGGAAAACATGCTAACGTCATGGATGCTCAATAAAGCAGTTGTCATTTATTGAGTGCCCCGTGGTCCAGACTCTTTGTTAAGCAACTAAAAGAAAAAAACACATTAAATTTTTGTAACAACGTTGTGAGGCGGTTATTATAATTCCCACATTACAGAGAAGAAAACTGAGGCCCAGAGGAGAGGGACAAGTTGCCAAAAGCCCACAGTGAGTCAGCAGAACCCAGCCCTGCTGCCACCTGCCTCTCCCTGACACCGAAGCCACATTATAACCATTGCTTGTTCAGGGGTGCTATTTTCATAAGATGTTAATCCCTAAATCGGGGATGTTGCTAATTTCCTTCTGGGATGGAATCCCTGAGCATTCCAATAGCAGATTGCGGTAGGGAGACTGTCTCTCTGTGCTTCATTAGTTCTTGTGGATCCCCACACAGGGGTCCTGGCCAGGGAGAGTCTCCGTGGTGCTATTTCAGAACTGGGAGTCCCCTTTGCAGAGGTGGCATTTATTAGGCTGGTGCAAAAGTAATTGCAGTTTTTGCTGTTACTTTGAATGCCAAAAATCGCAATTACTTTTGAATGGACCTAATATGTGACCCTGTTTTTCGACTTAAATCTCAAGAGATAGTCCAAGTGCTAACTTTAGTTTCTCGGACAAAGCTCTAGATAATGCCTATGAAAGGGATCTGTAAATTGTGAAAGGCCAACCAGTGTGCAGCCGCATGGATTCCACTCAGAAAGGCTGCAAACTCGCTTACTTTGAGAGTGGAGAACGGTGCTTGCTGGCATCTTCCAGCGCTGAAAGTAAAATCAAAGCCATTCAATGCCTCTGTCTCTCCTAACACACACACCCGTTTATAAGCATGAATCACAGATTTCCAAATAACAAATAGGAACTTTAAAACAAAAAACACTCACCACATAGCCCAGAGCCTTCCAGCCCCCCTTTCCAGCTGTCCATCAAGGCCGGATTCTGACTAGCCCAGGAGGAGGGAGTGGGGAGGGGGAGCTATTAAATCAGGCCCCAGGAGGTTCAACACTTGCAGCAATTTGTAGTGAAATTACCAGCTGAACTTGGTTTAGAACCTGGCTGGAGCCCTCCCTGAAGGGTGTGGTGTCAAAGCTGAGCAATTTGCTGTGGGTGAAAGCTTTGTGGTTGATT
Source organism: Callithrix jacchus (assembly GCF_049354715.1). NCBI lineage: Eukaryota > Metazoa > Chordata > Mammalia > Primates > Cebidae > Callithrix > Callithrix jacchus. Next base: position 23,065,141 of record NC_133507.1, on the reverse strand, counting down.
ACTGAGCTGAGGAACAGGTCACCGAAAACCAAAGGAGCTGGAGGGTGTACCAGAAAAGCTTCCAGCTGCAAGAAGCCGTGCTAGGGTCACACTGGTTCTTTTCTAAGCATCTAGAAATACATTGCTGTTAATTCTGATAAAACTTCTGCAGGTCCTCAAATAACATCTTTTCATTCAACGTCTTTTTATAACATTGATGAGAAAAAATAAATAAAAAATATCGATTCGTGGCTAGGGCTGCCATCTGCGTTTGCCAGTTCTTCCCATTTCTGCCTGGGTTTTCTCTGGGTACTTTGGTTTCCTCCCACATTTCAAAGATGTGCATGTTAGGTTTGTCTAAATGGTCCCAGTGTGAGGGAACATGGGTGTGGGTGTGAGTATGCCCTGGGATGGGATGGTGTCCTGGCCAGGGATGGCTTCCACTTTGAGTCCTATGGGATACACCCTAGCCACCGGAGACTCTGAACTGGCATAACTGGATAATCAATCATTGCACATGTATTTATTAATCTTTCATAAGTGTATATATAGCTCACATGCACATCAATGTTGAATATTGGAAGTGTTTTGGTCTTTATTTAGAAGTTTGGGGATGTTTTTGTGACCAGAAATACACTGTAGAAACTTAACTCTTGGTTATATCCATGAACCTAGGGTCAAACTGGTTTTGTTACACATCCTTTTGCTTCATGCTGTGGTTTCCAGGAACCGACAGATGATAACTTATTGTATTAGATACACAGGCTGACTGGCTTGCAAAAGAGCTCCAACAACATCCAAGCTGGAATGGAGACCAGCTTCACAAAGCAAATCTGTAGGCGCTTAGCTGTTGAGGAGTCAGCTAAAGACCTGCTTCTCCTTGTCCAGAAAGCCTATACCACCCAAAGAAACGGTCTCCTGACAGGAAGGCAGGCTGCCTGCTGGAATAAGGGTTAAAGCACAGAAACTCAGGATCCCTCCCCCAACTCTGCGTGGCTCGCAAAATATAAACTGATGCTCACACTTTATACTTGTAATTGTGTATCTACATTTATTATTGATAAGGTGCTATCTTAGGTATGATCTCATTTAATATTTACAACTAACCTGAGTGTGGTGCTTTTAAGCCTCATTTGACAGAAAAGCAAAAGAAAACATCCAAGTAGTTGTCCTGACAGGCAGAGGAGTGAATGGCATAAAAATCAATGTGGATAGATTTGTCCAGTATGTTTATCAATACCCCCTAGAATATACTTTGTGTTAGATCTTTTAAGAATTTTTGCACAGAAAAAAAAAAATCCCGCAAGAAATCATCAATTCTTTGGAGTCAGGGTCCCTGTCTCTAAGGATTATGGGTCATGGGGCTTCTCCTTTTTCTCTAGGCTTCCGGGAAGATCAGAGCAACCAACAGAGGGAAGTTCTTGCAACTCTGTGAGCTCTCGAGCATGGTATATTTGCTTTCTCTTTTCTTTGAGCTGATTTTTCTTTTTTTCTAATTAACTCGTTTATATACAGAAACTTAGGTTCTTTAGGAACAGAGGACAGCCATAAATAAACACATAAATATAATAAAAACAAACCAAAATGTGAGACAGCCAGCCTCCAAAACAGACCTCCTGATTCCAAATTTATTTCCACATCACCATATGGTCTCCTCTGGCATTTCTGCTAAAGGATCCTTAGGACAAGGTGCATTTTGCTTCCTGGGGGATGGTGTATTAGTCTGTTGTTATATCTCTATAAAGAAATATCTGAGACTGAATGATTTATAAAGAAAAGAGGTTTGGCTTGTAGTTTTGCAGGTTGTACAGGAAGCAATCGTGCTGACATTTACTTCTGGGGAGGCCTCAGGAAGCTTGCAATCATAGCAGAAGGCAAAGGGGAAGCAGGTGCCTTACATGGCAGGACTAGGAGCAAGAGAACGTGGGGGAAGATGCCACATGATTTTAAACAACCAGATCTCGCAAGAACTCACTCACTATTGTAAGAATAGCACCAAGTGGCTGGTGCTAAACCACTCATGAGATATCCACCTCCATGATCCAATTACCCCCCACCAGGCCCCACCTCCAACATTGGGGATTGCAATTCGAATGAGATTTGGGTGGGGACAAAGATGCAGACTATATCAGATGGGAAGGTAAGGGACATGGAGCACTGTGGCCACATTACTACACCCTCACCTGCCTGACAGCAGGGATCTCAGGCCTCATCAGAGCTGAACGGTCTGGAAGTGGCTGGCCACATGCCACTGATTTTCTCTCCCAGGAGCAATCCAGCAGTCTTTCCTTGAGGGGAAAATTTAATTACAAGAAATTTGCAAACAGATTTGGGAAGAAAGGTAGGGCAGTTATTCTTTAATTGGATAGAAGCTGGTTTTAATTGCCTTCCTGGCAGCGTGTCTCCTTGGGAGTCTGGTGCTTGTGCAAATGAAGACTTGAGCAGAGAATCAGAAAAGGAGCTTTGGTTTGGACATTCCTCACCATTGGATTGGCTACCACATTCAATCCTAAATTCCAGCCTGGTAGAGCTATTTTCAGATTTCTGAGCCTTACTTACATCAATGTGATATTGCTTCCAGGCTGCTGAAGCTGAGGGGCAACTACAGAGCTGATTATTTGGTCTACAATAGTCCTAGGACAGAGCAACAATCTTCTGCTGGAAGAAGATTGCTCAACAATCTTGTTGGAAAATTCCAAACTCCTCAGGCCCACTTTCCATTTAAGGAATGTGTATGTGAGTGTGTGTGTTCTGGAGTATTTGTACATGAAAGTGAAAATGTGTGTAAGCATGTGTATGTGTGATTGTGTGTGTGAGTGCATGAGGGTGGGTGAGTGTGAAGGCATGTGTGTGTAAGCATGAAGAAATATGTGTTCGTGTGTGTACTGGAGTGTCAATGTATGTGTGCATGAATGAGCATGTGAGTATGAGTGTATGAGTGTATAAACATGCATATGCATGTGTTTGTGCATGCATGCCTAATGCGTGTATGAGTGTGAGTTGCATGAGTGTTTGAGAATGAGTGAACTTTTGAGTGTGCATGTGAGTGATCATGTGTTTAAGTGTGTGCATGTGTGTTTGCTATGGTCTCTCTAGTTGCATTAGGAGGAGGAAGGGGGGGAAAGAGAATGAAACCAGAATGGGCAGATTGCTCAACCGTCCCCAGACCTGATGGATACAAAAGCACAGAGCTAAAACTGTCGGCTACAGTGAAAACACATCTCCCTCTCACACCTCACCATCCTTAAATAAATAAGGGAAAGCAGACAAACAAGATTCCCTAGAAAACAAGATAATGAAGTAATTTTCCCATTCGGCTTCCTACACAGGCTCCACAGAGAGACAGACGTGTAGAACAGCCTGCAGGCAAGTTCGCAACACATTCTAAGTCCACCCAAGCTTGTTCTGAATTGCACAGATGGGATTCTTGAGCTAGAGTGATTTTAGTGAGCAGCAGAACCAGTGACATCATTTTGGCTGTGAGAGAGTGGAGTCCCTAAGGAGGTCTTGTTTTCCTCATTTACTGAAATCACAGAACGCATCAAGGGCAGAACTGGAGCCAAACCCCAGAGTTCTTGATGTGCATTTAGAAGATAATTTATCCTGGTTGCATCAGAGATGCCTGCTTCAGTCTTCATACTAATTGTCCAGTCTTCATACTAATCCCTTTTTCCCATCCCGTCAGATGCCGTCTAGCTCATGTCTGGGATATTTATGCTCTGTTCTCACTGGTCTCCTTCTTCACTCCGTTCTATAAGTCACCTACCCCTTAATCAACTTTAAAATTGCCTTGAGGCTGTCACTTTCTGGTTCAGAGATATTTGGTGGCTCCCCATTAGCTAGAAAATAAAACCTAAGATATTTAGTTTGCAGCCAAGATCCAGTAAAATCTAATTCTCATCTTTCGTATTTTTGACATACCTTCTTCCCCTTTATCAAAACTTGTCTACTAACTGCATAAGTAACACACTCTATTCATTTGTTTATTCAAAAAGTACATAATGAGCACTTCCCACATCCCAGTCGGCACACTAGAGACCACAATAATAATTTGATGCTTAATAAACTCCTCCTGTGAGCCAGGTACGCTACTAGATTCTCTGTAGGAAATATTCATATACAGGGCTTCTGTGTGTACCATTTCAGGGGTGTCATAGACGGAGATGACAATATGATGGTGCCTTTTGGATTTTGTAGCACATCACCTCTATGTGTAAGTTTCACAGCCTTAAAAGGGGAGTGGTTATAGTAAATCCATTTTCTGGTTGAAAAAACTAAGGTACAGTGTGAGCATTGAAACCCAGGGACCTGGATTCAGAACCACTATATAACATAATTACCATTGTTCTCTCCTGCAGGTTCTCCGGGAAGATACATGATCATACACTTTTCCGTTTTTAATTTTTTCGGTATGCTAGAGTTAATGAAGAGAATTAACCAATCAGCCTTCATCAAGGCAGGTTTGCATTTTCTATTTTTTCTGCAGCTTCATCAGCTCAACTAAATTCCAGACTAGAGTCAACGTGCTATTATTGAATGAGCATGAGTTTTAGAACCTGACTATTCTTAATTCAAATTCTAGCTCTGTTTACTAGCCTATGTAATATTCACCAAATTAGTTAACTCTATGCATAAATTTAAAGGTTATAATATATGGTAGATATAAAAATACATACATATATATCTTGCAAAATTTGTAGATAGATTGAAATACAATAGAAAGCAGAGCCTTTAATATAGTACCTGCCATACAATCTACATTCAATGAACATTAGCCATTGTTTTCCCATCATTGTATTCAGATTAGGGGAAGAGACTCCCATTCCTGCTGAAAGTCTTCTCTGGGGTGAATGCTTGAAACAATTCTCTACCATTCTCAGGGAAATGAGGTTAGAAGTATACCCTCAAAGGTGTGCCCCCCATGTCTCTGTCAAACTGCATTCTTTCTCAGTCAGCTCTGAAACACACTTTCACAAATTATTTCTAAGCCTTTGCTTGTCAACATTTCTGAACCATAATCCAGGGATCTAAGAGGGAAATAATGTCCTCCAATGTCTGTGTTCCTGGGAAGGGCCTTTCTATACTTTTCCTGTTTCTGTCTGGGTAACTTATTACACCATACCAAGGTCGGTAGAATGGGATCAGAGGATTGCAGGGTGCCACCCAATATGTGATTGGGTTACGTCACAAGTGCACAGTTTCTATCATGCAGTCACACTTCACATGATAACTGCCAAATGGTCTCTTTCTGTTGCTCCAATCAGCAAGTACACTTTTAAGCCCTAAGACTTGGAGGTTATGAATTTCATGTTGGTTCTATGCCTGATGCCATATTAGATTAGATTCTGCTTTCATCTTAAAAGAAAAAAAGGAAACTTTTCTTTGGGAAAAAATATCATTTGTCTGATTTATGTCTTAGGTTTATTATGGGGCTGTAGTTAAAGGTTGTTCTCATTGGAAATTCTTGATTGCCTGGAAGCCTCCTGGCTGTGCTTATAAGCACATAACCACAATGGAATAATACAATAGCGGCACTGGGTAATATATTTAAGCACTATGTTCATTGTTTTGCATTCATTATGTCACTGCCAATGACTCTCCGTTCAGGCCACTTAACAGACACACTCAAGGAGCCTTTCCTAAAATACAGATTTCCAGGCCACAGCCCATACCTCAGAACCTAGTGTAAACTTCTCTATTTTAAAAAATATTTTATTATTGATTCTGGTGCATAGTAATATAGCAAAAGTGGAAAAATCCCAAGGATGATAACTACTATCAATGACTGAAGTAGGAAAAGTCATTTTCCAAGGTCATTTAGGAAGTGGTAAAATTGTGGAGTGGAACTCAATCCATCCTGATCTCAGAGCTTGAAAACGTAACTCTTACCTTGAGTGAAACAGGTCCAAGAGAACAGACCAATCCTGTGGGATGCTGGGGGTCCCTACCTGTGTATTCTGACTAAATGGATCTAAGAAAAGGCCCAGGAATCTACATTTTACAGAACCCTCTGTTACTCTATGTGATTGTAATGCCGGTTATCTGAGGACCGTATTTTTACAAAACTGCTCTACTTCCTTCGACTAAAGAAAAAAATGCAAACATGCTTTTTCCTAATTACTTGGCCTATTTCTTAGCTTATTTAGTCAAATCAGCCCTTTTCACTGACATGACATGTGACCCCCCCTTTTTTTTCTTCCATTTTTCAATCTTTCTTATCTTTCTATGCACCACAGATTACCAAATAATAGATCTGTTAATTCTCGAGTCTAGAGTTCTGAGACCTCAACTTTTTTTTTGAGACAGAGTCTCACTCTGTCACCCAGGCTGGAGTGCAGTGGTGTGATCTTGGCTCACTGCAACCTCTGTCTCCCAGGTTCGAGCAATTCTTCTGCCTCAGTCTCCTGAGTAGCTGACATTACAGGTGTGTGTGACCACGCCTGGCTAATTTTTTTTAAAATTATTTTTAGTAGAGATGGAGTTTCACCATATTGGCCATCATTCCCACTCTATACTAGATCCAGTCTTCTCACGTTAGTAGAAATTTCTGTTCACAATTTTTCTTCTCAGGATCTACACAAGTTTACATAATCTGCTCCCTTCCTAAGTCATTTGCCAGCACTCTTGGTAGCATTTGCTAAGATGACTACACTGGTCTTATTCTGTATATATTACAGAATAAGAGTTCTCAGGCAATTTATTTAAAAGGTCTTCCCAGGCACAAAGTGAAACTTCTCCCTTCAGTGACAGGCTGTGCGAGGAAGTGGATGGTATTGGGTGTGTGCTTATCATGACTATCAAGAATTGAACCACAGAGTGGACCAGACAACATGAGAATTCTAACTTTGCCATGCAGTAGCCACAGCATCTTAAACATGTCATCTTTTGGGGATCTCAATTTCATTTTCTGTGAAATGAAGATCATAGCAGAACTATAACAAGAATTAAATGACAACACATATAAATGTCAGTTATTAGAATTACATTTACAGTCAGACAGACTTAGATTTGAATTCTCCCTCTGCCACATGCTTGAAGTTAACCTCAGGAAATCTTGGATTATAAAATAAATTTTAAATGGTCTACCTCATGGGGTGTGGTAGGGAGTAGTGCAAATGCTAATGTTTAGAAAATTCCCAGAACATTTCCTGGCACATAGGCAATGCTTCATAAAAATTAGTTATTATCCCCAGCTCCACTCTCAGTGGCCCGTTCAAAGAATCCACGTTGCTAACAAGCCCAGATCACATGAACTCATAGCACCCCTGATGTTCCAGGCACCAAGTGTGAGTGCCACAGAAACGGGGCTCAATACGAAGGGGGAAGCCTGAAGAGTCTTCATCTTTCTCTAAAGGGCTGACTATGGAGGTCCCAGAAAACTTTGCATACCTAGAGTCACATTATAAGAACCTTTCTTTCTCTTTCTATTTTTTCCTTCCTTCCTTCCTTCCTTCCTTCCTTCCTTCCTTCCTTCCTTCCTTCCTTCCTTCCTTCTTTCCTTCCTTCCTTCCTTCCTTCTTTCCTTCCTTCCTTCCTCTCTCTCCCTTCTCTTCCCTTCCCCTCCCTCCCTCCCTCCCTTCCTTCCTCTTTCTTTCCTTCTTTTTCATTACCACCAAGAGTTTAGGCACCTCAGTGTTCAGTGGGTACCTAAAGTGGAAAGAGTTTTATTTTTTATTTACTTATTTATTTTTATTATACGTTAAGTGCCTGGGGTACATGTGCAGAATGTGCAGGTTTGTTATCTAGGTATACATGTGCCATGGTGGTTTGCTGCACCCATCAACCCGTCATCTACAGAAAACGCCTATAACACATTTTAGAAAAATGACCATCAACCACGTCTGCCTCCACTCTCCTGTTGCCACTGAGATGGCAAATGCACAGTGCCTGTATCAGCCCAGTGTGTATCATTCCTTGGGCTGAGCCTGTTAGCTGTGGTCTCAGAATCCTTCTTAACACGGCACGCATGCTGAAAGCTTATTTGCTCTCTCTTCCAGAAAAGATCCCTAAGCTGAGCTTATGCTTCATTCCATCACACACCTTGCTCTGAGCCCTGACATCTCACAGCAGTGACTCTTGACTTTCTGTTGGCTTCACATTGACCATACCTGTAGTGATTGTATCACAGTTACTATTCACTTTGCATCAGCCCAAAAGCTCCACAAGTCCAGATGCACCAGACATATTTTGCCCCTTTACTTTCTTCAAACCTTCTTCTAAGAATAGCAACAAAACCAGAGAGCCCTGGGGCCTTCATCCCTATTTATTTTACTGCCTGCATATAATTTAAGGAGAGGCACTAAAAATGTCAAAAGCGAACAAATTGAAAAGAGTGTTTCAATCCTCCAGGCATGAGACAAACTCTCCAGGAAACTAATCTTTAAAATATTTGGAACTGACCAAAGGTTAATTTTAGACCCTTAAGTGAAAAGCGACGATTTCTGTCCTCATCTGCTGGGTGCAATACTGCGCACTGAGGTACAATGGGAAGACAGTCCCTCTTTTCTGTTGCTACCACTCAGGACAGGGTCCCCACAGCAGAGGCATCTCTGCTTCCTGTTTGCACCATTTCAAGGGATGGCGTTCCCATCTCTTCAAGCCGCTGCTCTTCCGACTGGGCAGGGCCGATTAGGAAGACCCAGTTCCTGACCACTGACGCTTTGCCATGCTAAGCTGGAAAATGTCTCCCTCTGCCCTTGACATGGGGGTCTGAAGGTTTAGTGAGACTAACACCCCAGCAACATTCCAGCGTGTCGTCTCACGCTGCTGCCTCCTGTTTCCCTTGAAGTTTTCACCAGACCCAGGATTCCTTTTTCACTTCCTGTTCTGAGCCATTGCCCAGCACTCATTACCCACCAGCTGTGGCCCAGCTGCTGCCTTCTGCACTAGACGTGGCGCCCTGCACCTGGCGGATGAGTCATTCCCCCTCTGCCTCCTAGCACAGTGCATTAAACTTTCCGGGTCTTTGTTTGGAAAGCAGCTCTATAAATGTCAAGTATTACTAACTGTCCAAGAGACAAGTGGGAAAACCAAAGGGCTTAGGAAGACTGAAGAACTGAGTAAAACTTTTTTGTTTGTTTGTTTGTTTACTTTTTTTCCCTCCTGTTCTTTTCTTTCTTATCTTCCACTCTAATCTGGATTTCCAGACTAGCCAAAGCACTGAAGGGACCACCCCAATAAATATGTAAATTGACACAAATCTGGAAATACTAATCATTTTAGTGATTAGTATTTACCAAGATCAGTAGTATTGCTCACATTCATAATAACATTGACATATAAGATAGACATGTAGGCAGATCGGGCCTATTATCCATAAAAAGCTTTCAGCCTAATACAATTAAAGATAATATGTACAATAAGTGTGTGTCAATGAGATCACAAAATAGTTCTGTTTCCTTGGAGGCAGCAAAGTGTGCCAGGGCATGGGTTTCCCGTCTTGGTAGCTACCGGGGCTGTTTTTACAACCTTTTAACTCTGCTTGTTTTTTGCCTCACTCTTTCTGATGCATCCTCTCATTAGCAGTCCAAGTGATCTTCTTAGATGCCAGCCTCATCAGTCTTTTTCTTATTGCTTTTGTTAAAATCCTTAGAGGCTATTGTGGAAAGAGCAAAGGCAACCCACTCAAGTGTAAGAGAAAATCTTCCTAAATTCATCCTTTCAATAGCTGAAAATTCCACCCCACCTTTTAAAAAAAGCTGTGATAACTTATCTATTATTATTTTGAATGGCATGGAATGATAAAGATGCATATGCCAAGGTAGAAAAATTTTAAGAAACTATATAATGGCTCACTCTTAAATAAGATTTTTGACTTTTGGATGAGATTTTGTTAGTGTACATATCTCCAAAGATCAATCGTCATTGGTCTCTGTAGCCCAGGGTGGAGTGTGGTGGTGTGATCTTAGCTCACTGCAACCTCTGCCTCCTGAGTTCAAGCAATTCTTCTGCTTCAGCCTCTCGAGTAGCTGGGACTACAGGTGCATGCCACCATGTCTGGCTAATTGTTGTTTGTTGGTTTTAACAGAGACGGGGTTTCACCATATTGGCCAGGCTGGTCTCAAACTCCTGTTTTGCCTTTCTTAGGATGTAAATACTCAACACACCAAACCCAAGGCAGCATTAGCAAGTGGAAGCTTATAAAGTGAAAGATGTCATATGAGCACTTGATTATTTAGGTTATTTAGCTGAGTCTTATGACCCATTGGGGCTTTTTCCTCTCATTGAATTAGGCAAAGCTCTTTGAAGGTTCTTGCTGAATTCAAAGCCTACTGAATTACCAGCAGGCAACGGCTTTTCCTAAAGGGAAAACTGTTCGGTAAACTGAGAGTTATTTCCCTCATACTAATTTCAAAATGTATTTTCAAAACTGATTCTAATAAATCCCATACTCTGAGGTATGATTCGCAGTTAAATAAGAACTTATATTACATAGGCTTATCATAGTAGTTTCCTACTGCTAGTGTAACAAATCACACAAATGTAGTGGCTTAACACAGCACTAATTTACTATCTTACAGTTACAGAGGTTAGCTTCAAAATGGGTCTCACTCGGCTAAAATTGAAGTGTCAGCAGAGCTCTGTCCCTTTTGGAGGTTCTTGGGAATAATCTCTTTCCTTGCCTTTCCCAGCTTTAAGAAGCTGCCTGCATTCCTTGGCTTGGGGTCCCTTCCTCCATCCTCAAAGTTAGCAATTTTGGGCAGAGTCATTTTTCCATGCTGCCATCTCTCTGGGTCTTGTTTCTGATTTCCTCTTCCACTTTAAGGATCCTTCGGGTTACACTGGGTCTACTGAGATAATTCAGAATAATTTTTCAATGTTAAGGTCAGCAAAATAGCAGCCTTAATTCCACCTGCAACCTTAAATCCTCTTTGTCATAGAAGAGAACATATTCAATATACACGGAAAAGGATTTTTCTCAAAAAAATGAAAGGGGCTTTGTTTCATCAAGCAGTTTGCAAAAAAGGAGATTCAGCTTTCCATATAAACCAAGGTGTGTTTTGAGAGAACAAAAAGACGGGTCTTTTACAGAGAAAGTTCCCACCCAGGTTTCCATTCTGGTCCACCATGCAAACGAGGGATGCAAGCTTGTTTAGTTCATATTGGTTGATGCTTGTTTTGTTCTGATTGGTTGAAGCAGGTCACAGTATATTAGTTAGGTCGAGGTGATGAAATGGGGCTTTCCGGACACTGTTGATTCAGGTGACATAAACAGGAACAGACAGGTATAAAAGTCCCAAAGTTACAAGAGTGTGAGGTTTCTTCAGGAGCCAGAGTATGTGTGTGACCTCTAGTCAGAAATTAACTGCTTGGTTCCATTTTGAATTCAGGCCCAGTTGGCCTCTCAGGATTCATTTTGAGGGGTTGGCTCTTTCAGCTGCACACATTGGCCCCCTGGTATGACCCAGGATAATCTTCCTATATGAAAGCCAGCTAGAGCAGTCTTAATTCTACCTGCAGTCCCTTCTCATGTAAGGGAACACAGTCCTAGGTTCTAGGCATTGAGATGTAGACTGCTTTGGGGCCAGTATTCTGCCTATTATATGTAGTAATAGACATTCAAGGGTTTAAGTCAACCAGTAGGTGGGGGAAAGTGAATATTTAAGCGAAATTCAACAAAAAATGAGAATGAAGACTTGAGTGCTCTAGGAAGTCTCAGATCCTGTTCTAGGAGCTGTGCTGTTGGACATTTAGGAGCAAGCACCTGCTCAGTATCAGACACTATTAAATCTGCAAGTATTATAAAACAAATAAGAAAGTCCCCATATGCTCTCTGGCAGCTTGCCACTGGGAGAGAGAGGCAAGCACATTCACAGCATAAGAGGCAGACAATGACTGCTACGGTGCAGACAGAGAACTGCTTCATCCTGGAGCTGACATTTGAAAAGACTAAAACAATCAAGAACCCCCGGGATGCTTGCCACCACAAAGACATGATATCTTAAACAACTAAAATGAATTGGCCTCATGTTGACATGTGTAAACAGTTACAGGACCCTCTAACTACATGTCTATGGCTTCTTCTAGAGGCTAGGAAGGGTCAGTATGAGAACACTGAAGTATAAGGTTCATTTGTTTCTTCTCTGACAGCTGGACTTTGTGCTACTGATTAGATCAGCTCCTACAGATGTCTTCATCTCTTGAACAGAGTTTCTCACACAAAGCAAGCTCGATTTTTATTTCTCTTATAAGCCTGAGATGCAGGGAATCAAATCACAGGTTTCCCTAAATACGTTTACACCATTAAAATTAATTTTGAAAGACTACCATAGGCAGCCTAGCAAGAGAAAAGAAGTTAGAAGATGACAGGCTGGAGCTTGAGGTTGGGAGAATGGAAGTCTAAAAGCAAGCCTCATCTTGCAGTCCACTTTATGACTCTACACCTCAGATGTTGTTTTGGATGTCATGCCATAAGCTGCTAACTTTTCCCCAGAATCCATTCTCCTGACCTTTTTATAGTAGAAGCTTCCTCCTATAAACATGTGACTTTTATCAGAGCACTTGGCTTAACATTTCACAGCCTCCCTTGCAGCTAGAGGTATGATTGAGTTCTTGCCAATGGAACATGAGCAGAAGTGATGTGTCTAATTTTAGTGCAATTTCTTTTAAATATATTGCTTATCTTCCAGTTTTTCTCCTTTCCATTTCCTTTTGGTGAAAAGTGAAGAGAACCAGATTATCCACCTTGGATTCTGATATGAAAGCCATGTGTTTAGGATGAAAGAGGTACTCCATCAGTCCTGGGAAGATCACTCGCCGGTGAACTCTTAGGTGAAAGTGAGAGAGAAAAACAAACTATTTCATTTAATCCACTGAATTTTGAAGGCTGTTTGTTACAGCTACTTAGACTGACATGTAACATAGTAAAATAAAAAGTTAAAGAATCATCTTTATTCAGGGAATGTTTTCGCTCCAACAATGAACACATTATTGCCAGACACTTTCTGGAAAATGACCCACAATCCAGGTTGAAATCATCCAGAGATTTCCCTTGTGTTTCTGTGCTCCAGCCTGACTTTTGTAATTCCTAACTACAGAAAGTAACTGCCCTTTCAGCAGCATCCTGTGAATGTGAAGAAAATATGAGTGTGGTTATTCCATTCCTGTTGTGTCCTCTTTGCAATATGTAAGACTGAGTGCTTTGCCTGTGAAATGCTCATAGCGGGGACCTCTGCACTTTTCTCCTGCTCACCTGCGTTTTCATTCAGACCTGTAGTGGGAGGAAACCTGTCAGTGTGTGTGGGTGACAAGCGTGAGTGAGAACTGGATGTATGGTCTGAGGTTACAGGAAAAAGGCTGTTTATGTAGCCCCATTCGTACTCAAGAGATTGTAAAATGAAGCATTAAATTCAAAATTTCTGACTCGCTATTCCCTTGAGAGAAGGACTTCAGAAAACACAGGTGTGCGGTCTACTGAGATGGTGGTTTCCTTTACAGTGGATTTCTGTGGAAATAAACTTTGACATTCTATCCCAGGGGTTGCCTCTCAGAGAGACCCCTGGGGTGATGTGTATTTTGGAAACCTCAGACAGAAATTTGTATTTAGGCAAGATTCACCTTTGGTAACGTCACTCATTCCTGGTTTTCCTCCTTCTTCCCTGGATGGTGCTTCCTGGCCCTTTTCTTTCCCCCCTCTGGCTCCTTCTTTTCTTCTGACTCCTAAGTGGTGACTACTCCTGGATTAGCCCTGGGCTACCTTCTCTTAACTATAAACTTTTTCCAGGGGTGTAGATACCATTTAGGTTCCAATGACTTCCAAATTTCCACCTCTGACCTCCTCCTGGAACCCTGGACTTAGACATTGCAAGTGCTTATGTGGCTTTCTTCTTGTCTGAGATCTAGAACTTATCATGAAAGAACACAAAGGAAAATAGTGCAAAGACTTCTGCCTCTTCCCCAACCTGCTCCACATCCTACATATTAATTAAGGAAATTTCAGTTAAGGTAAAGATGAAAAAACCCCCAAATACATGATCATTGTAACACAATCACATACCATAAAAATGTATTTCTCATTCATCTAGAATTAAAAATGGGCATCCCTGATCAGCAGGGGCTCTTCTCCCTGTGGGGTCTCAGGGACCTGAGTTCTATGGCTATTGTTCTACCATCTGGAACATATTGTTTCCAGGATCACCATTCCTGTCCCAATTAGTGTGCAGCACATGGAGGATCATTCATGGGAGTGTCCCATGCAGAGTTTTGGAGGTGACATGCATCACTTTTAATTACATTTTACAGCTAAACTTCACACCAAACTGCAAGGGAGTCTAAGAATGAACAGAAAACTGCTTTGGCAAACAACCGCCGAGTCTCTGACACGGTCCACCTTTTCGGTCAGCCAATATCCAGTTCCCCCTTGTCTTCTTACACAAAGCCCAGGCAAAGTCCAGCATTGCTAACTGTTGTACAAACCCGTTGGCTGGGCTCAGCTGGAAGCTTTCAACCCCATTTCAAGTCAGCTGGCTTATCCAACCCTGAAAGGTCTGTGATCTCTCAATTCTTTCTATAAACAGGCCTCTGCTTGCAAACGGCCAATTCTTGCCTGAGCTCATCCCTTTCTTATAATACTTTATGAAAGGCAGCCAATAGTAACCAATGCATAATTTTTTCCAACAAACTGGCCCGAAGGTCAGTAGACCTTTTAACCAAATGTTTCGCAATGTGTAGCACGACTCTCCATCTTTCTCCTCTCTGTTATCAGGCTCCTCAATGCCCACCCATTTTATCAATGTCATTTACTTTCATTTTCTTCTGGAATAATTCTGTACTGTAGCAAATGCCCTAAACTATGTAAAACAGCTTGAAGACACTATTTTTTTTTTAATTTTTATCGTTTGTTCCTCTGTCTACGCAGGACTCTCCCTGCTTAAAACTCCCCTAGTGATTTTCTGTTGGATTTAAAACAGAATCTAAACTCTTGACCATGGATTACAAGCTTCTCTGTCAAATGGTTGTCACCTGCACTTCCAGCCTTCTCTGGCACCACTCTTTTCCCACTCGCTGTACCACATTTTCTTGGGGATATTTTCTGCTTGTTGAACCTCCCCAGCTCCTTGCTGTTAGTTGGTCCCTTTGTTCATGATGATCTTTGTTCTTGGCATCACTTGAACTGTGAAAAAAAATACAATAAAATAAAAAAGAAAATCTTGTGTGTTATTTACATCTAGAGGTTTAAATGTAAACCCCTTAAATAGACTTTCTCTGACTTCATACACCCTATTTTAATTCTCTTCATAGCACTTATTATTATCTGACTTTTTCTTCTCTCTTTCTCTTTCCTCCCTCCCTCCCTCCCTTCCTTTCTTCCTTCCTTCCTTCCCTCACTCCTCTCCTATTAGAATAGAAGCTCCATGAGACCAAAAATCTGTTCAATTTTGTTCCATGACTGTTACATCAAAAAAATTAACAATGCCTAAGCCTTTGTAATTATCTAACAAATATTTGTTAGGTAAGTGAATGAACTCATCTTCTCAAGGAATTTATAGTACCAAATTTTACAATGAATCCAAAAAAAGTCTAGAACTGGATGAGATTTTATTGATAATTAAATACATTCAGTTCCCTAATTTCGTAGATAAATAATTGAGTAACAGAAGTTGCAAGTTCCGGGGGATATTTGAAACATCATCTCTTCTACCTGTAAGTTTTATGATTGTAAATTGTATGATCCAAATATACAGCTAGTTTATCTTGAGTATCAATAATTACCATATTTTATTCATTTATAGTCAAAGACCAAGTGACCTAGGTTACAATGGTCACTGTGTACCAGGTATTCTCTTTGCTCTAATTGGTCAGTCAATGCCATCAGAGATAAATTTATATAACACAGTGGTAACTCTCAGAGGGTTTTCCTCAATAATCTGATTCTAAGGGGAGACAGATCTTTTTCCTTGCTGTTGAATATTAAGCCTTGCAGCTAAGAAACCAGAGGTAGACAAACTAACAAACTACAGCCTATTAACCAAACCTGGCCCACAACCTATGTTTGTCAATAAAGTTTGTGGGAGCAAAATAGTACCTATATATGTGTTATCTATGGCTTTTTTTTTTTTTTTTTTTTGAGACGGAGTCTTGCTCTGTCACCAGGCTGGAGTTCATAGAGTTCGGTGGCACAATCTCAGCTCACTGCAACTTCCGCCTCCTGGGTTCAAGTGATTCTTCTGCCTCAGCCTCCTGAGTAGCTGGGACTACAGGCACACACCACCACACCCAGCTCATTTTTGTATTTTGAATAGAGATGGACTTTCACCATGTTGGCCAGGATGGTCTCCGTCTCCTGACCTCGTGATCCGCCTGCCTCAGACTCCCAAAGTGCTGGCATGAGCCACTGTGCCTGGCCTCTATGGCTGCTTTTATACTGCAATGACGTAGCCGAGTAGTTGCATCAGAGATGGAATATCACTCGAAGCCTAAAATATTTCCTATCTGGCCCTTTAGCATGAAGTCTGTCAACTCCTGAATTAAGCTATTTCCTCTGCAACCTCTCCTCCCATTCCCCATCCCACAAGAAAACCTTCAGTTTTTTAAAATGTAGGATTTCCTCACTGCAGAAACTTTAAAATACTACATATTATCTAAGTGTAGAGCCAGTGTGTTTCCTTTTTAAACTATAATAAAATTTTAGAACTTAATTGTATCTAAGGCCAAGTGTTCAACTCTTTCTTCATAAGAGGTTTCTAGCATGTAAAAGTGTCTTTCAAGAGATCAATAAAATAATATTCAGAAAACTGAAGATTCAATTATAAGTCATGGGTAACAGTCATCTGGTTGTCTCTCGCATTCATAATTCATTTTTCCTTTAGTAATAGAAGCTCTGAGTTTTATCTGGTCAGGTAGCCTTGCCGACACTGCATTTTTCCAGCCTCTTGTGAAGCTTAGTGTGGCCACATCCTTATGTTGTAGCCGAGGACATGCCTGCAGAGGGGATGTGAACAATTTCTGGGCCTGGTTTTCACCTTTCCCTTTCTACTTCTCACTGACAGGAGTGCAGATATAGTGGTGGAATCTGAGCCAGCCACCCTAGACTATGAGATCAGAGCTTCATATCAGACTGACAGAACAAGAGAGGAAGTGTAGGGGCCCACCACGGTGGAGTTGTCCTGTCAGTTAAAACTGCTGACACTTAGACTAATAGAGTGGATTAGTCCAGTCTCACATTGCTATAAAGAAGTCCCTGAGGCCAGGCACAGCGGCTCATGCCTGTAATCCCAGCACTTTGGGAGGCTGAGGTGAGCAGATCATGAGGTCAGGAGATCGAGACCATTGTGGCCAACGGAGCGAAACCCCATCTCTACTAAAATACAAAAATTAGCAGAGTGTGGTGTTGTGCACCTGTAGTCCCAGCTGCTTGGGAGGCTGAGACAGGAGAATTGCTTGAACTCCGGAGTCAGAGGTTGCAGTGAGCCTAGATTGTGCCACTGCACCTGGTAATAGAGTTAGACTTGGTCTCAAAAAAAAAAAAAAAGTACCTGAGATCGGGTAATTTATCAAGGAAAAAAATATTTAATTGGCTCATAGTTCTTCAGGCTGTACAGGAAGCATGGTGGCTGCTGGAGAGGCCTCAGGAAACCTTCAAACATGGTGGAAGGCGAAGGAGAAGCAGACATGTCTTTCAGGATGAGGAGGGCTGGGGGACACGCTACATGCTTTTAAAGACCAGATCTCACAAAAACTCACCCACTACGTAGTACCAAGGGGGCGGTGCCAAACCATTAGAAACTGCTCCATCATCCAATCACTTCCCACAAGGCCCCACCTCCAACACTGGGGGTTACAATTCTACCTGAGTTTTGGGCAGGGACACAGATCTAAACCATATCATAGAGTGACAGGAAAATAAATGATTATTTAAGGCATGGTTTTTTTCCCCACTCTTTGCTCCCATACATGAATCTATATGCTACCACTGGTAGTAATGATAGTATTAAAATTTTTCATTCATTTATAAAATGCTCAGTAGTATATAAAATGACTCCTTGTTGAATGTAAACATCTTCTTACATGTTTTACAGGAAGAAACCTGGATTTAGAGGGGTAAGTGCCCAGAACACTGCATGATCTGGATGAAACATAGGATTGATCCAAAGCAGAGCATGGGGTGGATGAGCTGCAATCCTAAGCCAAAGACAGTAAGAAAATGAAGATACAGGCAGTTTGGCATCTTTGAGGATTTTTATTTTATTTTTGGTCACTGGCCATTTAATTCGCATTTCCAACATTTCACTTTTGAATTGAAGAAACGGAGGCTGGAGGCAATTGAGTTGCTGGGGAGAGGCATTCACTCAGCAGGTGTGCGTGAGATTTAGTATACATTTAACTTGGTTTACTCCTAGATTATAATCTTTGCAATCAGCCCTGGCACTCCCACATTGTCAGTCTTCTTCTATGTCAATCCCCTGTAAAGTGTTTTGAAAACTCTTTCTTAGTTTCCCTTCCTGAGAAAGTTCAAAGTCATTTACCTCAGGGTTCCCCAGGTCAGAGGTTGATGTGGCCACTGTGACTCAACTCCTGTCTTTGGATTACACGGTCGTCAAGCCATGATGCCTTTTACTAGGACTTAGTTCTAACTAACTTGATTCTTAACCAGATAAACACCATAATCCCACATAAAGGTGGAAATTATAGTAATTAATCAAAGATGTGAGGTAGATGTTGTTAATCTTATCTTCTAGAATGGAAAAGACAGGAGAAGGGAGGCTAAGAAACCTTCTCAAGTTTACAAAGGAAGCCTTAGTCAGAGCTCCTGTTCAGCTCAAAGTCAGTATGCTTTTGGTGATAGATGGCTACTTTTAGAAAACCCAATGAATGAGCCACATCTTCTGATATCCACATTCCTGTGTAGTTTCCTTCTACATTGACTCGGGGCTTGGTCATACAATTAGCTTTATGTAATATTAATTGTCTTAGTCCATTTGTGTTGCTATGGAAATACCTGAGGCTGGGTAATTTACAAAGAAAAGATGTTTATCTGGTTCATGGTTCTGCAGGCTTCCCAAGAAGGATGGGGCCAGCGTCTGCTTCTAATGAGGACCTTCAGAAGCTTTTACTAATAGTGGAAGGTGAGTGGGAACCAGCATGTGCAGAGATTTTATAGCAAGAGAAAAAGCAAGAGGGGGAGTTGGGAGGCACGAGGCTCTTTTTAATAACTGGCTTTTGTTGAAATTAGAAGAGTGAGAACTCACTCACTACCTCCAGGATGACACAAAACCATTCATGAAGGATCTGCCCCCATGACTCAATCATTTCCCATTAGGCTCCTACCTCCAACAATGAGATCAAATTTCAACATGAGTTTGGAGGGGACAAACACCAAAACTATAGCAGTAATGTAAGTGCTTGCACATTGTGTCATGTTTTTATGAATTGCTAGTTCTTGGGACACTCTCTCTCAGAACCCAGCCACCATGCTGTGAGAAGCCCACCTTGCCACATTGAGAGGCCTGTGGAGGAAAATCTAGGCACAGGGTGATGGCCCCGACAGAGCACCCAGGTGACAACCAGCACTAACTTTCCATGTGCATGAGACATCCAAGATGGATCTTCTGGCCACAATCAAACTATCCCATCTGATGCCATGAGAGGCACTTTGAATGGCATAAACTCCAATTACTTTTGCATCAACCTAATAGCATCTTACGTACCATTTACAAAGGTATGCTGTGGTAGAACTGATCACCTAAGGTTTATAATATATGCCATGGGGACAAATTTACCTTTTGAAAGTACAAGCTCTATGTGATCCTAGGCTTTGTGACCAGGTTGTATAAACCCCATCTGCTGATAACTAAGGCAAAAGATGCATAAATTCTTCCAGAAACAGAGAAAAACCAGTTTTGCCAGTGAAACCTTTGGCTTCCTCATTGCATACCATGAACCCCTGAAACTTCAGAGCTGGAGAATATGAAAGCAAAATTGGTGACATCTCTCTCTCTCTCTCTTTTTTTTTTTTTTTTTATGGATTCTTGCTCTGTCAACAGGCTGGAGTGCAGTGGCCCGATCTCTGTTCACTAGTTCAAGTGACTCTCCTGCCTCAGTCTCCTGAGTAGCTGGGATTACAGGCACGTGCCACCATGCCCAGCTAATTTTTGTATTTTTAGTAGAGACAGGGTTTCACCATGTTAGCCAGGAGGGTCTCAATCTCCTGACTTGGTGATCCACCTGCCTCAGCACCCCAAAGTGCTGGGATTATAGGCATGTGTCACCATGCCTGGCTGGTGACATGACATCTCTTAAAAAGCATTTTTTCCCTCAATTACTCCTGCCCTGTCAATTCCAGTATGCCACAATTCAGTTCTCACAATATGCAAATTATTTTCTCATTCTCTCTGCAGTGCTGCTGATAGATGAACATTTTGGGAATGAAATCCCTGAATAGGTTTGAGATTCATGAAGGGGATCAAGATGTTGCTTGAGAACGATGTAATGTTAGTGGACAGAGATGCTGGGGTGTCTCAGAAAGGAGTAGGAAGTCATCGGTGATAGTATGGGGAGATTTTGTAATTCCCCTTGTAAAGAGCCCCTTCTCTTTTTAAACTCTTCTTATTTAGAGAAGTGCCCTCTCCCTTTACCAGAGAAGCTTAGGAAGAAAATGCAGCAAAGTAAAAATAGTCAATGCACACCTCACAGTGTGAAATGCAAGGTAATGATTGACATATGACAGCACTCACATGTCAGCTTTCCCTCTGTGATATTGACTTGCAACCTGTGAAGGAGACCCTAATTAAAATGCTCACGGATCAGAGCACAGAGAAAAAATAATGTGTATGATATTTTCTTTGAAAAGGGGAACTTTAGTTCAATCTCTATGGCAGACAAGAAGAAAGCAGGAAGTCAAACATTAAATGTTGAAATGTTGATGACAGCCTGGGGTGAGTCTAAAAAATGCAGCACATCTGGAGAGCTTATTCTAACTATTAGCTGGTTTGTCTGATTCTTCCTCCCCTGTTCCTCACTACTATATGAGCTGGGTTGAATCAAGGAGGCTTTCCCCTAGGTACATCTTGTATGTTTGCAAGTGTTCACTGTTTTGTTCTGGGTTTGGGGACGAGTTAGATATCCTACTGGAAAGTTTGTGCTGAAATTTGCAGAGGGCATCTCAGACCAAGAGTGAGGAAGGCACATGGATATTATTTCTCACAGAGGCCTTGGAGGAGACTTCCACTTCTTGTGCCAAATAGTCCAATGTTTCAGTGACTGATTTGGCTAGAAATATTAAAAGCATATATCCCAGTGTTTTGGAAGACCCAGGAATTTGAGAAACCTGGGCAACATAGCGAGACTCCATCTTTACAAAAAAACAAAACAAAACAAAAGTTCACTGGCTGTAGTAGCATGGAACACGCCTGTAATCTCAGCTACTTGGGGGCTAATGTGGGAGGATCATTTGAACCCTGGAGTTTGAAGCTGCAGTGAGCCATGATCACACCACTGCACTCAAGCCTGGGTGACAGAGCAAGACTGTCTCTTAAAAACAAAAGCCAAAGAATACAAGTAGTTACTGAATTAATAGGTTCACACAGATGAATTCAGCACAGTGTAATACATCCTTAGAGGGAGAAGCAATGTGGCCGTTTCTTGGGCTACTACCTTTTTCAACTTGAAAGAGAGCAGCTTACAAATTGTAATTCAATCTAAAATACAAAATGCTGCGGCTTTGCCCGTTCATATTGGATTACTATTTAATTGCAGTAAATTTCAAAGTAAATCAAACTTAATTTAATATATATTTACTGAGTACCTACCAAGTACTTGGCACTGGGATCAGCTCAAGAGATACCAGGATGGATGTATGGCAACCCCAAGATCAGAGGTTGATCTGGCTTCACATGTAAGTCCAGATGAGGCATGCTAACATCGAACTGGACTGTGATTCTGCCTGCAATCTCCAGACAGCATCTACTATAAAACTCCTTTCAACCACATATTTCTGTGGAATCCCATGAGGTGGTTTACCTGAGCCCGGGACCAAGTCTATGCCCAGGCTTCAGTGGCCTCCTCCTTCCCATCACTGCCCCTGCTGCAAAAGACTCCAGCACCCTTCCTGATGCTGTCACTCCTATCCTCATGGGCAGCACCATCAACGCCCTACACTTCAGCATGCCAGTGTGCCCTATGCACTGTGGCCGAGTCAAAGAACAGTAGGAGAATGCCTCCCCTTGCGTTTAGAGAGGGTTCTAAGTAGGACAATTTATTCCCCAACAATTAAATAAAACATCATTATCAGGTTTCACTTTTTGCACTGCTCCATCTCCATCATTTCCTTACCACCATTCTTTCCCACTCCACAACCCAGTATGGATCCTCAGGGCCAGACTGATGACATAGTCATCTGCTGGAAACCACACTGTATTTGGAATCACTAATTCTCTCCAGCGACTCAGCTCTGAAGCTGATCCCTTACTGCCAGGCGGCTTCTTCCCTTAGAAATGGTTTCCCTTAATGTTCTACTATTTCAGTTCTTGAATGAATGTATTCCTGGCAGATCTACTGACCAGACTTTCAGATACGCTTAGACATGGGTAAATTGCCTGAGCATGTTTGAATTGCTCATACACAGTAACGTGAACTTTGTCTGAGTCCTGCATGGAGTCCTATGGAGCAGGACTCTTTCTAACATCTACTTCTCGATGACTCCCGCCCTCCTTGTCAGATAGTGTTTCTCAGTGCTTGCCTACATTCCCCTTGCCTTCTGTCCAACCCTGTGTAGTTATGGCGGTGCCTGTCTGAGCTGTGTACCGTTTACCTCTGTCTATCTGCACACGATGCTTCCCTTAATCACGTCTTCTCTTTCTCTACCTAATAAGTACTTGCTTATTCACACACAGTCTTCAGAAATTCTTTTTATTCTCTCATACTTGTTTCATCAGAGACAATCTAATCTTTGCTTCCATAGTACCCTGTGCCCACACTTATGGATCACTGAGCCCATTACAATCTAAACATATTTTCACTTGCTCATACTCTTCTTTGAATTCTGAACTCCTCAAGGACAAAATAAAAACAAACAAAAAACAAAAAAATCTGTCTTATTGTTTTATTCCCAATGCCTGGTACAGAATTTGACACAATAAATATGTGGTCAATAGTTGTCAAATTGATTTCAAGATAGAGGTTCATGTTTATATAAAAAATATAACTATAAATGTCACATGGAATCATTAGTGATACATGTTAAAATAAATTGTACCTGTCTCCACTGGGAGCTACATTAATAAACATGAGTGTGAAAATGCATGTTTGGATTTTTGATTTTAACTCAGATAGATGCCAATATCCAGAATCAGGGGCTTTATCCTAACACCCTCAAGGATGGCAGGGCAAAAGTTGAACGTAGGTATCTGCCTTTTTAGGCTATCTCCTCTTTGAAGCTCTGTGAAAACTATGCAAATCCCTCTTAGAAAATTATATTTTATTGTTAACTACTTTGTACAAATAAACTCAGAATAGAAGCAGACATAGTATGTTGAAATAATCACAAGAAACTTCATTGAAACCTCTTGGAGAAATGACCACAACTGGGGAACAAACAAATAAAACCAACCACAAAAATGATAAGTCAAAACAGAGCAGAATAAAACAAGGCAAACTGAAACTAAAGCTTCAATAGCATTTTCACAGGAACTAACCTCTCACTAAGGCTGTCACTTATAATAAAGTCAGACTGTAATGACTGTTGGGATTTTCCGTTTCTGATGGTGGGCATCTGAGGTTTTGGGAAACTCATTTCTTCAAGACACAGTCTAGAAAATATGGTGTTATTTTCAATGTGGTTGGGGTTGGAAGTCAAATTCCCAAACCTGAAGTCCCTAACACATTGGCACTCATAGCTCTTAACAAAGGCTGAAGGTGTATTTTTACATATTTCCACACAATCCTCCTATCTTCAAATGGTGTTATTTGTATCAGTCAAATTTATACTCTCAAGTCCTGGATGACACAATTTTTCTCAAGTTCCTTAGAGAGCTGATTATACCATATGCACTTTAAAAGAAAAATAAAGGCACATTAATTGCTCATTTTATTGCTGAATTTTAGTTGGAATAAGACAATTCTTTTTGATAAATGTGTGAATCATGATATCTGTTAATCCTAAAACATATTCTGCAAAAAAAAAAAAAAAATGGCATTCTGTCTCTATGTAATGAAATAGTGTCACGTAAAGAATTACTTTGTTTTTAACTTTTTATTATGGAAACTTTCCAACATATATAAGAGAAGAAGACATAGTAGTAAAAATAAATTTGCATGTAAAGATCAGCCAGCCTCAAGAGGTAACAACTCATAACCTATCTAGTTTCATCTCTACCCCTGCTTATTATCGCCTTCACACACACATTATTTTGAAGCAAATCTAAGACATACATTTCATGCATATATACATTGGTATGTATAATGATTAAATATCATAAATTCAATTTTTTTTCAGTTCACTTAGACTTAAATAGAGGGAAAAGTTTTGGTCCAAATTACTTGAGTTAACTGTTTATTTTCTGTCAATAATATAGGAAGTCTATATCTATTTCAACTGATGTTTTCATTCCATTCGATGTATCAAGCAATATAAAAAACGAGTTCTATAATGAATAACAAACCTTATATAATGCCTTATTTTCTTCATGTTGCTATAAAAGGATACCTGAGGCTAGATAATTTATAAAGAAAAGAGGTTTATTTGACTATGGTTCTTCAGG
Organism: Callithrix jacchus; assembly: GCF_049354715.1. Classification (NCBI taxonomy): domain Eukaryota; kingdom Metazoa; phylum Chordata; class Mammalia; order Primates; family Cebidae; genus Callithrix; species Callithrix jacchus. The sequence goes on along the minus strand of NC_133507.1, from coordinate 23,040,467 downwards.
CTGTTCAGGAAGCATGGCATCAGTATCCAATTGTGGAGATGGCCACCGGAAGCTTCCACTCATGGTGCAATGCAAAGGGGAGCCTCGATGTGCAGAGTCACATGGCAAGAGACAAAGCAAGAAAGAGAGAAGGGGGAGATGTCAGGGACTTTAAACAAGCAGCTCTCAGGGGAACTGCATTAGTCTGTTCTTATGCTACTAATGAAGACATACCCAAGTCCGGGTAATTTATAAACAAAAAGATATTTAATGGACTCACAGTTCCACATGACTGGGGAGGCCTCACAATTATGGCAGGAGGCAAAAGGCACTTCTGACATGGCAGCAAACAAGAGAATGAGAGCAAAGCGAAAGGGGAAACCCCTTATAAAACCATCAGATCTCGTGAGACTTATTCACTACATGAGAACAGAGTGGAGGAAACGGCCCCCATGATTCAGTTGTCTCCCACCGGGTCCCTCCCACAACATGTGGGAATTATGAGAGCTACAATTCAAGATGAGATTTGGATGAGGACACGCCAAACCATATCAGGAACTAATAGAGCAAGAACTCACTCTCTCCTCCCCAGGGAATCTTTTCATGAAAGATCCTGCCTTATGGCCCAAACATTCAAGCATTCTCCCCTGCTCCTCTAAATCTCATGTTCTTCTCACATTACAAAATACAATCATTCCTTCCTAATAGTTCCTAAAATTTTTAACTTGTTCTAGCATCAACCTAAAAGTCTAAAGTCCAATGTCTTATCTAAGACTTGAGGCAAGTTTATTACGGCTCTGCATAGTAAAATCAAAAACAAGGTATTTACTTCCAAGATACAATGGTTGCACAAGACCAGTTAAAAGGCAGGAGCAATGATCTAAGTATAACGATGACGATCTGGACCAGACATAGGAGGTGGAGATAGTGAGAGACGGTCAGATTGAAATCTGTTTTGAAAGAAAAATTTAGAGAATTTTCTGATGAATTATTATACCCATTTTTAAATATGGCATTTGTCTAGTGAATTATATTCAATTTTTAAAGCATATTTTGAGTGTGTCTTTGAAAGTATACAGCTTGAGTATGTAAAGACATCATATAGAGTGATACAATGGATTTTGGAGACTCAGAAGGAGGAGGGTGAAAGAAAGGTAAAGGATAAAAAAACCACATACTGGGTACAATGTACACTACCTAGGCAACTGGTGCTCTGAAATCTCAGAATTCAATGCTGTATAATTAATCCATGTAACCAAAAGCCACTTGTACCCTGAAAGCTATTGAAATTTAAAAAATCATATTGTGCCCCATAAATGTATATAAGTTGTTTTCCAAAAATATTAGTATTTTTAAAAAGGAACAATGGACTAAAAAATGAAAATGAAAAATATACAGCTTGATTTTTAAAAACTCATTTATTCTCTCTCTCTCTTTCTTTCGATGGAGTTTCGCTCTTGTTGCCCAGGCTGGAGCGCAATGCGACAATCTCAGCTCACTGCAACTTCTACCTCCTGAGTTCAAGAGATTCTCCTGCCTCAGCCTCCCCAGTAGCTTGGATTACAGACATACAGCACCACACCTAGCTAATTTTGTGTTTTTGGCAGAGATGGGGTTTCTCCATGTTGGTCAGGCTGGTCTCCAACTCCTGACCTCAGGTGATCTGCCTGCCTTGGCGTCCCAAAGTGCTGGGATTATAGGCGTGAGCCATCATGCCCGGCCTATTCTTTTATTTGTTAATGCTTGAATTTAAAGTACATGTGTATACGTGTGTGTGTAAATATATATATATTTATTCATTATATGTGTATGTGTAAATATATATATAGTGTGTGATGATTAACAGTATGTGTCAACTTGACTAGGTTAAGAAATGCCCAGATAGACAATTGGTAGAACATTATTTCTGATTTGTCAGTGGGGGTACTTCGGGAAGAGATCTGAATTAGCATTTGAATTAGCACGCTAAGTGAAGAAGATCCACCCTCACCCTTGTAGACAGGCATCATACGATGTGTTGAGGGCCAAGGTAGAACAAAAAGGTAAGAAAAGGGAAAAATTATCTCTGTCTTTTTGAGCTGGGATGTCCATCTTCCACTGCCTTGGACATCAGAGCTCCTGCTCCCAAGCTTTCACACTTCAGGACTTCCACCAGCAGGCAACCTGGTTCTCAGGTCATCGGTCTTGGACAAGTGATTATATCATCAGCTCTGCTAATTCTCAGGCTTTCAGACTCAGCTTTTATTATACCACCAACTTCCCTGGTTGCAGTCTGCAGATCATAGGACTTCTTGGCCTTCATAACTGTGTAAGCCAGTTCCCATAGTAAATCCCCTCCTTATCTATCTCTCTCTCTCTCTCTCTCTCTCTCTCTCTATCTATTATCTATCTATCTATCTATCTATCTATCTATCTATCATCTATCTAGGCTATTTGTTCTGCTTCTCTGGAGAACCTTAACTAATAACTATTGTATATAATTATATATACATTTATCATTTATTTTGATTTGTTTCTTATGCTTTATGTTTTCTATTTACCATGATTTTTTCTTTTTCTTTTTCTTTTTTTTTGCTACAAGATTGACTCAATTTTTTTTCATCTTCTTGTGCCTCTATTTCTATTTTATTTTCATTATTTGGCTAATTACCCTTAAATGTAATAAGTACCTATGACCATTATATCTTTCCAAAAAGTCTAATGTTAGAAAAATTCTTTCCTTCTAAAGAAATCAAGCGTATTAGGAAACCATACCATATCCTCCAATCGTTTCTTTCTGCTCCAAAATTTCTACCTTACAGTTTTTCTTTCTTCGTTTTAAAGTGCAAAAGTTATTATCATTATCATTTGTTTACAGCTAATATGCATATAAGTCTACAATCATATTTCATCTCTGCTTATCATGGCTTCTTACTTCCTCTTTCTAAGGCTTCTAGGTATGTATTTTTCTTTTTAGTCAATTATATCTCATAGTTCTTTTAGTATGTCCTTATAGGTGACAGACTTTTTGTTTCCTATGACAGAAAATGTCTTTATTTTATCCTTTTTCTTAAAAAAATATTTTAACTAGATCTAGAAATCTTGGCTAACAGTTCATTTCATTACTCTGAAGATACTATTCTTATTCTGCTGAGAAGATGCATGTTTATTTGACTATCTTTTATTTGGAGGTCATCTGTTTCCTCTCCAGCAGCTTCTAAAATTCCTTTTCATCTTGATGTTCTGCAGTTACACCACAAAGTGTCTTATGAAATATTTTAATTTATTCTACATAGGACTCCAAGTGAACGTTCAACCTGAGGACACCTATCTTTCTTCAATGCTGGGGAATTCTCAGCCATTATTTATTTCAATATTTCTGTACACAATTCTCTTTATTTTCTTCTTGAATTCTTGTTATAGACATATTAGTGCTTTTATTCACATTACGTTTCTTTAGTGTTTTCCACTTCTATGGTGAGTAATATGAAATAGCCTCAGATTTACATTCCAGGGCAATAGCTATCCCTTAGCTAAGTCTAACTGTGTATGAATGCTTAGGCTGATTTTTTAAAGTTAGACATTATCTCTTTATATCCCCCTAGAGAAGATGATAAATTAATTTTTGATAATTTCCTCTATATTTACATCTTCTTGTACTCAATTTTCCCCATAGATTTTTATCAAAAGTGTTTAAAATTGAATACTATTTGTAGCTAGGACACAATTTTTCAAAAATTACTTGTTTTCCACCAATTTTGTTTTCCTAGAGCTCAGAACCACCTTTTAATTTTTTCTACTTATTTATCATTTTGTCTGTTGATCAGTGACTCTTTCCCCATACTCTCAGATTAATAATATATAAAGTCCTTTTAGGCCAGGCACAGTGACTCACGCCTGTAATCCCAGCACTTTTGGAGGCTGAAGCCGGCAGATCACTTGAGAACAGGAGTTCGAGACCAACCTGGCCAACATGGTGAAACCCCATCTCTATTAAAAATACAAAAATTAGCTGGGCATGATGGTGGGTGCCTGTAATCCCAGTTACTTGGGAGGCCATGTCAGGAGAGTCACTGGAACTTGGGAGGCAGAGGTTGCAGTGAGCCAAGATCGAGCCACCTGTACTCCAGCCTGGGTGACAGAGGAAGACCCTGTCTCAAAAAAAATATTTTAATTTAAAAAGCTCTTTTAGCAAAATGAAATCCTCAAGTAGTTATAATTTGGTTATTGTTCTCCTGCTCACCTGTGATGTTTACTTTCTCATCGCCCTCACAGTTGTCTTCCTAACACCACTTCTCAAACTCCTGGGATTCTCTCCTGTTGGTTGTACCGGCTCCTTAATGACATCCTTTCCTGTTTCATGAAGGACAACTTTAGTAGCTTGCTGGAACCTGACATGCCTAAAAATATCTTTATTCCCTATTCATATTGTATATGTATGCTTTATATAAAGATTCTATTTTGTAAATTATGCTTCCTCAAATTCATAAGACATTGTTCCATTGTGTTCTAGTCTTCAGATTTGCTCTTCAGAAATTGCATCGCATTCTGATTCTCCAGCTGTTGTATGAGATCTGTTTTTTCTCTCTGGAAGCTTTTAGATAGCCTTTGTTTTTCTCTGAAAGTTCTAAAATGTTAAGCTGAAGGCCTTTGGAGGCTGGGTGTGTATATATGTGTGTATGTAGTATGTATGTGATGTGTGTGTATATGTATGTTATGTGTGTATCTGTGTGTGAGTATATGTATGTGTGTGTGGGGTGTCTGTGTGTGTGGGGTATGTATCTGTGTGTGGTGTGTGTGCATGTGTCATGTGTGTGTATCTGTGTATGAATGTGTGTGTGGGGTGTCTGTGTGTGTGGTATGTATATGTATGTGTTGTGTGTGTGCATGTGTGTATATGTGTGTGTGTAGTTTGTATCTGTATGTATGTGTGATGTGTATGTATATGTGTGTGTGGTGTGTGTATGTGTGTATATGTGTGTGTGGTGTGTGTATATGCATATATATGAGTATATGTATGTGTGTTATGTGTATGTGTATGCATGCATATCTGTGTATGAGTATATGTGTGTGGTGTGTATGTATATGTGTGTGTGGTGTGTGTATATGTGCATATGTGTTTGTACGTGTATGTGTAAGTGGTATGTATGTATGTGTGTGCAAGTATATGTGCGTGGTGGGTTGGGGAAGAGGATGGATGGGTGTCTACCTGCTTTCTCATTATCCTGGATATTCAGCAGGCTCTTTCAGACTGAAAAAACAATATTTTAGTTCTGGGAATTTTTCCTTCATTTCCTTTGATAATTTATTTTGATTTAATTCCTTCAACTTCTTTCCTTCCATTTTACATGTTCTCTCTTTCTGAAAATACTGTAAGTCAGATAGTGAATATTCTAAAGTAATTCTCTAAAAATTCCACTACTCCTTTTTTGGCTCGGGGACACAGGAAGTGGGACAGAGTCTTGTTCTGTCTCCCAGGTTGGCATACAGTGGCACAATCTTGGCTCACTGCAACCGCTACCTCCTGGGTTCAAGCAATTTTCCGCCTCAGTCTCCTGAGCAGCTGTGATTACAGGTGCCTGCCACCACACCTGGCTAAATTTTGCATTTTTAGTAGAGATGAAGTTTCACCATCTTGGCCAGTCTGGCATCTTGGCCAGTCTGGTCTTGAATTCCTGACTTTGTGATCTACCCTCCTAGGCCTCCCAAAGTACTGGGATTACAGCATGAGCCACCGAGCCCAGCTTCCTTTTCTGTTGTGAAATCTTTGACTTTTTATTAGATTTCTTATTATTTTTCTCTATTTTTAAATATTCTATTACATCTTATAATTTTCATTTCCATATTTTCATTCTTGTTGGTTGAGAATTCCCTGAAAAATTATTTTCTTGATTCAGGCAATCTCTTATCTCCATGATTATTTGTGTGGGAATGCATATGTTTGATTTTTCATGTTATATATTGCCTTGTTCCCTTTGAGTTCTTTTGCTTTCTTTTTCTTTTTTTTTTTGGCCTTTTGGTTTATTGCAGAGATTTCCACAAATAACAAGTGATCTACCATTCATTCCTAAATAAGAAGGGATACTAACAAGTTGAGTGTAAGCCATGTCCATGAGCGGATTTGTGAAATGGTAAAATGAATTGGAGGCAAATTGAGCAGAGATCCAGAAGCTTTTCTGGGGGCTGCCAGAATGCTAATATCTCTAGGTCTTCTCTCTTGGATCATTCTATTAGCCAATTTAAAATGTATCAGCTTCTTCCCTTGGGGTTTGGAGCCTACACTTTGGAACTAATTGGGGGAGGAGAATAGGGGATTTATTGTTCAATAAATAGATAATTCTTTACTGAATTCTCCTATTGGTGATTTGAATGGCATTACCCCCAACCCTCAGCTGGGGATGGCATGTGGGCATACAGAGCTTTAAAAGGCTCTTTTTCTCAGAACAATCTTTATCTTTTGCTGTAGTTGATAGAATGAGAGAAGAAAGAAGACCTGGGATGTAGCTGCTTCTTGCAGAGAGTCTCAATTGATTTTTCTGCTTTTAAAATCAATTTCTCACTTTGCTTTCAGAGGTACACTGTGTTTCTAATTCCCAAGCTTTCTGCATTCAATTTCATTAATCATTTTGCTTATTTTTAGAAATCTTGTTTCTATTCTCTTTTCCTTCTCTCTCTCTCTTTCTTTTTTTCGCTCTTGTTGCCCAGGCTGGAGTGCAATGGCATGATGGCATGATCTCTCGGTTCACCACAACCTCTGCCTCCTGGGTGTAAGCAATTTTGCTGCCTCAGCCTCTAAAGTAGTTGGAATTTTAGGCATGTGTCATCATACCCAGCTAACTTTTTTGTATTTTTAATAGAGATGGGGTTTCTCCCTGTTGGTCAGGCTGGTCTCGAACTCCCCACCTCAGATTATCCACCTGCCTTGGCCTCCCAAAGTGCTGGGTTACAGGTGTGAGCCACTGTGCTCAGCCAAAAGTCCTTTTCTTTATAGCACTTAGGGTTTTTTATTGGTGGCCATCTTCTCATTGTTTACTTTGTCCTTTTAGGTGGCTTTCTGCATAGAAAAGAAATAGACACATGGTAATATCTACCATACTTAAACAAAAATCTATTTGATACATTTTCAAATCCACATATTACTTTATTATCTTATTCCTTTTTATGTGTTCTCAGGTGTAGTGTACACTATTCATTTCTGCACCTTTCACAGACTGATCTCTTAGTCACGTTTCTCGAACTCCCTGTACTCAGAGCAGTCGACTTGCTGCTCTCACAATACAGTTTGCTTATGTGCCTGGCTTACTGCTTCATCTGTTGACTTCTGAGACAAGTCAATATGGGTTCTGCTTTTTATAAGCAGATTTTGGGGGAGTTACTTTCAAGCTTGCTTCTTTTAGGGTCCTCCTTGTTTCTAAACTAGTTTTTATATGAGTTTTTAGCTAAGAATTTTCTCCATGTTGCTAGAATTCCAATTGCCTGCAAGGAACTCTACACTCACCTAAGCCTTGGCATATGGCTGTTTGGAGAGTGCAGATTTTGTGGATGGGACAATTTTTTCTAGATTCTAAGCTTTGTGTACAGAGTACATTTTTAGCTGCCAGCCCCCTCTACTTCATCCAGTACAGGGTCTGGGGCTTTAACACCCAGAAAGTGGACAAGGGTGATATAAACCCAGCCCCTAAGGCACACATGTAGACTCCTTGCCTCCTCATCACTGGGCTTCAATTCCAGCTTACTGCTTGAGGTATGAATTTGCTCTTCTATGGCATCTGGATAATATCTTCCCTGAGCCTTCAAACTGATAGTTTTTTTCTCATATTTTATCTAGCATGTTTCCTTGTGAAGGAGAAGAAGAACAGGGAGGGATAACTCAGAGCCCTCATTTTACAACTATTGAGTTGCTCAGTATGCGTGAACACATGCGTGGGTACATACACACACAATCTCTTTCAGTGCTTTGAGGCATTTCACCCCAGGTGGCTCCTAAGCCTAAAGAAGCTTTAAGACAACTCACAGATTTTATAAATGGGATGGAGAAAGGACTCTCATTTCGGGGTTAATAATCACATCAAGGTACCCTGCATCCAAGAGAAAGTGGGCATGTCTATTACTAACACAAACAGGCTCACAGAACTTCCCCTAATGAAATCCCTTTCTCCTAAGCTACTCACACTGCTCAGACTGAGTCTTCTTTTATTTCTAAAGGCAGCTACTTTTAATCTGGTGTCTCTCACTAGATAGACTTTAGGGGGTCCATAAAAGTCCTGAAATTTTATGCAAATGATGTGGATATGGGATTTATTTCAGGTGAAATAATATAGAGTGTTTATCTTCTGGTAGTATACAAATAATCCTAATGATGAAATACAATTAGGCTTATTTCTTGTTTCTATGCTTTGATTTTTCAAACATTTCCTCAAGAGGAGTAGTGAGCTCCCAGGGACAGGAACAGGATCTCCTGTCTCTTTATCCCCCTTCTAACACAGCATCTGGCATTTCCTCAACAAATGACAAGTATCTGTTGAATGAACGCATGAAAAGAAAAGAGGTAGAGTGCTAGAGAGTGGCACAGCTTTGAAAGGTTGGATGGAGTGGCCCAGAGAGGAAACTTGAAGACTGGGATTTCAGAGATAAATCCATTTGTCTTTACTATATGTCTATCAGCTGAAAACAGTTAACCAAAGAACCAAAGAAAATTCATGATTAAAATGCCTTACTGAATAACTTTCCATAAATATTTCTAAAATAAAAACAATAAAAAAGTCCACAATCTTAGGCAGTAGAGATAATAGAGATTAATACAGGTTTAAACTGCGTGCTATTGAACATCAGGGCAGGGAAAGAAGTCAGAGATATTCTACATATGGCCTCCTCTATTAACCCATTTAAAAATAATGGGGCAAAAAAATTTGATCATGATTTTCAGATCGACTTTCCATCAGGGCTCCGGGGAGCCTCCAATTTTATCCCATCTCCATTATGCTTTGTGGAAAGACACATGACTTCTTTGTCTCTCAAAATAAGAACCAGGCTTCTTGGACAGATGATGCAAGAAGGCAATCATGTGCACACCAATTGCTTCCACAGCTTGGAAGAGAAGTTCCTCGTATATAAATATGCTGCTCTGCTCTTCATAAAGCCTCTCAATCTGAAAGGAAGATCACTTGAGCCCAGCTGTTCAAGGCTGCAGTGGGTTATGCTATTGCCACTGCACTCCATCCTGGGTGACAGCCTGAGACCCTGTCTCTATAAACAAACAAGCAAACAAATAAATAAATAAATAAAAATGCCTCTCAATCTGGACTGTGTTTGTTTGCATAAGCCCTTTCCCCAGCTCCAGCAGATTTTACAGTTACACAGGAAGGGACATTTAAACAGATAAACTGTCAATTGGGACACATCGAAGCACGATTTTTGAGAATATGCAGTTACAACTTTAGTATCATTTCCTCTCTGCCAATTTAGTATAGGCACAGTAAAAATAGATGAAATGGACTGCACAGTACTAAGTGGCTTCAGTCCCTGATGCTTTTTCAAATATTTATACCAGGTTTCCAGAGCAGTGTCTGCTGCCAATCACAGTGGTTCACTGAGGGAGAACTCTAAAAGAGAAAGCAAATTATATGCTAATTCTCTTAGTTGGAGATAGGTAGAGAAATGAATGCATGGCAGGGAAGGTCAAGGGAATATATTAATAAATAAGTAAATTTCCTAGCAAGTAAAATATGTCTTTCGAAAGCTTCCAGACTAGCTTATCAGTGCAGATTTCCAGAATTCCCCTGACCCTGTGGAATAGTCTACCATTTCTCTAACATCCTTATTTCTTATAGTAAATTCATAAACCGGAAGTTCATCTCTGAAATGAAGTCAGAGTTCAGAGCAAAGAAACCCCAATGGTGCTTGAAATTGTCCGGAGCTTTGGAAATACACCCAGAACTACTCAGAAAAGTACAAATCATGTTTCCCATCTTACAGGCTTGGCAAAAGGGCTCATGCCCCTCCAGCATCATAAACTATCTTTCCAGTAAGAGCCCTGATCGAGAGTGTAAGTCAAAGACAAAGGGCTGGTCACAGGCACATTTTGAAATAGGTTAAGCTTGCTTCTGGAGCAGTCTCTTAACTCGCTGGGTTCCTGAGCCTCTGCTTTCCATAACTTAACTGGTAGCAGTCTTCCTCCCCTTCAGTCCTACTCCAGCTCATCAAATCTGGGCTGCCTTGTGCCAGTCTCACAGTCACAACAACATTAGGGATGTCCATTTCTAGGGTTCAGTGATACTTACATTTCTGCATTTAAGATCTCAGACTCTTTGGGAGGCCAAGGTGGGCCAAGGATCACTTGAGGTCAGGAGTTCTGAGACCAGCCTGGCCAACATGACCAAACCCCATCCCTACTGAAAATAAAATACAAAACTAGCTGGGTGTGGTGGCATGTACCTATAAGGTGCCTGGAAGGCTGAAGCATGAGAATTGCTTGAACCTGGGAGACAGAGGTTGCAGTGAGCCAAGGTCACACCAATGCACTTCAACCTGGGTGACAGAGTGAGACTCTGTTTCAAAATAAAATAAAATAAAGTACAGTAAAGTAAAGTAAAATAGATCTCAGACTCTATTTGGCTTCCAACCCCTCACTCAATTATAATTTATTAGTTCTGTGATCTTGGGGACAACTACAGGCTTCGATGAGTCATGTTTTCTCATCTGCAAAATGCAGATTATAACTATATTTTTGGAAATTATTTTGAAAAGTAAGTGCACAAATGTGTGAGGTATGAGATGTATGAGATGTTCTAATGCATGGGCAGTATTCAATAAATATAAGAGGTCTTCAAGAAGTTCACGGAAAATGTGTATTATGAAAGAAACTATCCATTGATCCAAAACTTTTTGGACCAAAATAATCTCATACTAACTTGTTGTAATGCATCTAAATAGGACCCAGACTGAGGCACTAAGAAGGATAAGACATCATTTTGAAAAGAGCCTCTCTCAGAGCAACACCAATGTTGCTATAATTGAAGCAAGAACAAACATCGTATTAATGATGAAGCTTGGGTGGAATGCTGAAATAATTGATGCTTTAAACAAAGTTAATGGGATAGTGCCCAATGCCCCAAAGAAACCAGCAGTTTACAAATGAAGAACTTGTTTTGAGAAGGGACAAGACCATGTTAAAGATGAAGCCTGCAGCGGCAAACCATCTACAACAATTTTTGAGGAAAAAAAAATAATCTTGTTCATGTCTGAATGGAAGAGGACCAATGATCAGCAGCAGAAACATAGCCAAGGCCACAGACATCTCAATTGGTTCAGGTTACACAATTCTGACTGGAAAATTAAAGTTAAGCAAACTTCCCATTCAATGTGTGCCAAAACTATGCACTCAGATCTGCTGCAGACAAGCGCAAAGCTTTCAATGGAAATTTTAAACAGGCAGGATCAACATCCTGGAGGATTTCTTTGAAGAACTGTAGCAGGAGATGGAACACAGCTTTACCAGTATGATCCTGAAGGCAAAGCACAATCAAGGCAATGGCCACCAAGAGGTAGAAGTGGCCCAGCCACAGCAAAAGTGGACCAGTCAAGAGCAAAGGTCATGACAACAGTTTTGTGGGATGCTGAAGGCATTTTTCTGGTTGATTTTCTGGAGGGCCAAAATGTGATAGCATCTCTTTATTATGAGAGTATTTTGAGAAAGCCAAATTTTAGCAGAAAAATAGCTAAAAAACTTTATCAGAGGGTCCTTCTCAACCACAGCAATGCTCCTGCTCATTCACCAAAAAAGGGCAATTTTGTGAGAGCTTCTTTGGGAAATCATAACGTATCTATCTACCTTATAGTCCTAATCTGGCTCCTTCTGACTTCTTTTGGTTTCCTAATCTCAAAAAATATCTTTAAAGGAAACCCATTTTTTCTTTAGTTAATTATGTTTAAAAGACTACATTTAGTTAATTATGTTTAAAAGACTACATGGTTAAATTCCCAGGACCTTCAATTTCTTAGGAATGGACTAAGTGGCTGGTATTGTTGCTTACAAAAGTGTCTTGAACTTCACGGAGTTTACATTGAAAACTTAAGTTTATATTTTTAAATTTTATTATTTCACTCACATTTTCCACAAACTTTTTGAAGTCCCTTTATAGTACTATTATTACTATTGTTATGGTCTAAATAATATTTAACCAAAACAAAATATTTCAAACTGATAGGTCTTTATAAATCATTAAGAGAAACAGAAATGAAAAAAAATTGCCATAGGTTAACTCTGTACTGTAATAAAGGCACATGAGAAGATAATGGGTAAGATTTACAGCTGGAAAAGTCTCAATTTCTAGGGTGCATGGTTGTCAGCAATATGAACAACATTACCTATATGAGCCATGGGTGTGCATTTGTAGTATCTCTAATTTTAATAACTTTAGTTACTGAATCGATTTATTCACCCCATCATTCAATCAATATTTAATGAGAGCCATTAAGTGCCAGGGCTCGGTTTAGATGATGGAGCCATAGGAAATAATAGCCTATGGTTCTCGGCTTTAAGAAATTCGTGTTTCCACTATGAAGCCAACAACTCAACAAAAAAATTCAATATGAGTCCAATATTAAACACACTTTTTAATGCTTGTTAATATCTTTCTATGTAGAATATGACCACCTTAATGGCCTCACAGATAGTTTTTAAGAAGATACTCTTGTTAAGTGGCTCAGCCTCCCCAGAGGGATGTTAACAAAACATTTCTCACTGGGGCCTATGACTACTTGCAGCAGCCCCACATACCTCTGTAAGGAATAGAGGTTCCTTCAAGAGAATAGTTTAAAAAGCACATAGACTTTGAATTCTAACAGTTTTCTAAAACCTATTCTTGATTTGAGCCTAATCAACAGAGAATGAGGACTATGGACTCCATCACTGCGGTTATCAATAAGCCCTAAACCTTTAATATTTGTTCTTGCTCTGATATCATCGGCCCCCACTTAGGGATGTGGTATAAAAAATCCTAGCAAAACTGTTATTAGATCAATTAAAAAACTATTGGTGCTGCAAACTTAGACTATTCTCTTTTTGCTACAATTTCAGCATTGCATCATGCCTTTCAGTATACAAACATCCATCTTTAGAAAAATAAATATGCTCCCTTGATTACATATCACTCTTCAGACACTTGACCATTTCTCTGCTCCTTTCTCTCTCTCTCTCTCTCTCTCTCTCTCTCTCTTTTTTCTGAGACAGAGATTCGCTCTTGTTGCCCAGGCTGGAGTGCAATAGCACGATCTCGGCTCACTGCAAACTCCACCTCCCGGGTTCAAGAGCTTCTCCTGCCTCACCCTCCCAAGTAGCTGGGATTACAGGCATGCACCACCACACCTGGATAATTTTTTATTTTTAGTAGAGATGGGGTTTCTCCATGTTGGTAAGGCTGGTCTTAAACTCCCAACCTCAGGTGATCTGCCTGCCTCGCCTCCCAAAATGCTGGGATTACAGGTGTGAGCCACCATGCCCAGCCTCTGCTCCTCTTTTGAGCATCTTTTAAAAAGACTTGTCCTCACCTCCAACCAAGCCTCCGTCCCATACAGTCTGGCTTTTAGTCCTACCACTAAAAGGAAAGACATGATTGAAGCCAACAGTTAAATCATTTATGTTACCCACTGTCTTATGTTATTTAGTCACCCACTCTCCTCCTTTTGAAACCTCCTCTCCTCTCCATGCTTGTCCTTCCTGGTAGCTCTCTCCTCTTTTCCTCCCTTGTTGGTCTCCATTGTTGGGGTCTGTCCCTCTATCTGACCTCTATACTGATTGCTGGGGACTCAGTCCTTGATCTCTTCTAATGTTATCCTTCTCACTAGATGATCTCATCTATTTCCATAGATTTAAGCACTGTATTCAATGATTGCTTTTTAAAAAACGAATGTATGTCTGCAACTTGGAATTCTCTCTGATCTTTAGATACATAGCTCACTGCCTTGCACACATCATCAACATTTAAATGGCTCTTGAATGTCTCACACTTAACCAGATCTAAAAGAATTATTTATTTTCCCTTCATTGGATATCCATATTTTTAAACATCCTGGCTTCCCTGTGTTGGTAAATGACTCCACCATTTTCTCCGTTACCCAAACCAGAAACCCAGTAGTACTCTTTGTTCCTTCTTTTCTCTCCCTGTTTTTCCTAATTTATCAGGCATATTTTGTGAAACCTACTTCCAACAGATAGGGCACATTGGCCTACTGCTTTGATTCTCCAGTGCCCGCAGAGTGGCAGGACTCATCGGCTCCCAAATACAATCCCACAACTAGATGCTGCTTTCACTAAGCTTCTTCCTAACAAACTCCCTACAAAACAGATGAGTTCTTAAAAGGATTGAATCTTATCATTCTTATCAAATGAAGAATGACTCCCGTTAACAAACTTGGCAAAAAGAGCTTGATGACTCATAAAAGGTTGCAGCCTGCAGGGTGGCCACTCTGACATGTTGGGAAGCACAGCCTCTGGCCAGAAGGCAAAAACAGACACTTTGAGGGAGAGGCAATGGGAACAGAAATCTGTGCTGAGTGGAATAGCCAAGTATACATATTTTAAAAGCTGGGAGGAGTTATGAATATTTATGAAAGGAGAAATATGTGTATGTGGAATTCAGCTTCATGCCCCTTTCAGCTTCATGTTCAAAAAATGGCAGCATTAGCATGATCCGAGAGTCAAATTTTCTGCCCTCTGACATCAAAAGATGAAACAGAGGACATTAAAACCCTTACTGCACATTCTGTCTAGACTGGCCAGAGTCACTCCCTGGTCTCTTATCAGGCAATAAAGGAGGGGCAGTGTCAAGCAGTTGGTTAGTATCAGTGGTGGAGACTTTTGAAAGGGCTGGTTTCTGCTGGACTCTCAGAGAAGAAAGGCTAATCATGGTTAGAGAGGGAGGGGCTATCAGGAGGAGTGTCTGACCTACCATCTTGCCATGGCCTAGAAATCTGTTTTCAAGGTTACTCTGGGATGTCCTTGACCAAGGGATGGCTCATTTCGTCAGTTGGGGGCTTAGAATCTCTTTTTTAGTTTACACTCTACTTTTACACTCTAGTTTACTCTACTTTTCAAATATTCTAATAGTTTGTGTCCTTCTGGAATAACATCTGAGCACTTTATCTTGGCCTAAAATGCTGTAAATGATTTCTCTTCAGCCTTATCTTGATCCATTCTGGTCTTTTAATTCCGCTGGCTGACTCAGTACTTCCCTGCCTTCAGCTTTTGCAGAAGCTCCCACCTATGCCTGACTCGTCACATCTTTTGCATGTCAACTCACATGCCACCTTTTCATAGAAGCACTTCATCCATCTAAAGAAAGCCCACATTCTTCCTTATTCCATCTATTATTTACGGCTGAATCATCAATCTGAACATTCAGTGGATTCTTTTTACTGCTAACTCAGTCTTTTTTTTCACTCTTGAAAACTGTTGCTTCTGTCATTATTTCTTTTGTTCCATATTTCTGTTCTTTCTGAAATTTTATTGGACAGATATTATACTTCCTACACTTATCTTCCATAACATTTAACTTTCCTTATGTTGGCACCTGGTGGTTTTTGTTTTTGCTTTTGTTTTAATGTTTTGAGCAATTTTCTGGGCTTCATGTTTTAGACAAAAATTTAATTTCTGGCAATGTTATTATTTTTTTTTGTAATTATATTTTAATATTCTCAATAGCATTTCCTTATTTTTTAATTCTCTCTTTTATTACACTGTGTTCTTACTTTCTGCATTATATAGTTTCTCAAACCTTTCTCTGTTTCATCTTCATTTTCAACTCTTATTTTAGGTTCGGGGGTACATATGCAGGTAAGTTATATGGGTAAATTGCATGTCCCTAGAGTTTGGTGTACAAATAATTTCATCAGCCAGGTAGTAAGCATACCCTTACCCTCCTACCGGCCTCCACCCTCAAGCAGACCTCAATGTCTGTTGTTTGTGTCCATGTGTACTCAGTATTTACCTCCCATTTTTAAGTGAGAACATGTTATATTTGGTTTTCTGTTCCTGCATTAATTTGCTTAGGATAATGGTCTCCAACTGCATCCATGCTGCAGCAAAGAATATGATGTCATTTTTTACGGCTGTATAGTAGTCCATGTTGTATATGTACTACATTTTCTTTACTCAGTCCACCAATGATGGGCACCTAGTTTGATTTCATGTCTTTGCTATTGTGAGTTGTGCTACAGTAAATATGCAAGTGAATGTGTCTTTTTGGTAGAACAATTTATTTTCCTTTGGGTATATACCCAGTAATGGAATTGCTAGGTCAATTGGTAATCCTATTTTTCAAGTTCTTTGAGAAATCTCCAAACTGCTTTCCACAGTGGCTGAACAAATTTATATTCCCGCCAGCAGAGAATGTGTTCTCTTTTCTCTGCGACCTTGCCAACATCTGTTATGTTTTGACTTTTTAATAACAGCCATCCTGACTGGTGTGAGATGGTATCCCATTGTGGTTTTGATTAGCATTTCTTTAGTGATTAATGATGTTGAACATTTTTTCATATGTTTGTTGGCCATGTGTATGTCTTCTTTTTAAAGAAGTGTCTGTTCTTGCTATTTGGCCATTTTTTAGTAAGGTTATTTGGTTTTTGCTTGTTTTATTTTTGTTTTTGTTGTTGTTGTTTTTGAGATGGACTCTTGCTCTGTTGCCCAGGCTGGAATCCAGTGGTGCAATCTTAGCTCACTGCAACCTCCGCCTCCCAGGTGCAAGCGATTCTCCTGCGCCAGCCTCCCAAGTAGCTGAGATTACAGATGTGGGCCACCATGCCCAACTAACTTTTGTGTTTTTAGTAGAGACAGGGTTTCGTCATGTTGGCCAGGCTGGTCTCGAACTCCTGACTGCAGGTGATCCACCCACCTTGGCCTCCCAAAGTGCTGAGATTACAAGCATGAGCCTGTCTTTTGCTTGTTAATTGGTTTAAATTCCTTATAAGTTCTGGATACTAGACCTTTGTCCAATGCATAGATAACAAATATTTCCTCCCATTCTGTAGTTTGTCTGTTTACTCTGTTGTTGCTTTTTGCTGTGCATAAGCTCTTTAGTTTAATTAGGTCCTGTTTGTCTATTTTTGTATTTGTTGCAATTGCTTTGAGACTTCTTCATGAACTATTTGCCAAGGCCTATGTCCAGAATGGTAGTTTCTAGGTTTTCTTCTAGTTTTTGTAGTTTAAGATTTCACATTTAAGTATTTAATCCATCTTGAGTCAATTTCCATATATGACATAAGGAAGGGGTTCAGTATCAATCTTCTGCATATGACTAGCCAGTTATAGTAGCATCATTTATTGAATGCAGAATTCTCTCCCTATTGCTTGTTAACGTCAACTTTGTCAAAGATCAGATTGTTGTAGATGGGTTCTCTAGTACATTGGTCTATGTGTCCATTTTATACCAGTACCATGCTGATTTGGTTACTGTAGCCTTTCAGTATTGTTTGAAGTTGAGTAGTGTGATGCCTCTGATTTTGTGGGGTTTTTTTGTTTTTTGTTTTTTTTTGTTTTTTTTTTTTTTTGCTTAGAATTACTTTGGCTATTTGGGCTCTTTTTTTGCTCCATATAAATTTTCAAATATTTTTTTTCTAATTTTGTGAAAAATGACAGTGGTAGTTTGATAGGAATAGCATTGAATGTATAAATTGCCTTGGGCAGTATGGCCATTTTAGCAATATTGTGTCTTCCTATCCATGAGCATGAAATGTTTTTCCATTTGTTTGTGCCGTCTCTGATTTCTTTCAGTGCTGCTTTGTTATTCTTGTGGATCTTTCATTTCCCTGGTTAGCTGTATGCCTAGGTATTTGATTATTTTTGTGGCTACTGTGAATGGAATTTCATTCTTGATTTGGCTTTCAGCTTGAATGTTACTATCATATAGAAATGCTACTCATTTTTTGTACATTGATTTTGTATCCTGAAACTTTATTAACGTTGTTTATCAGATCTAGGAGCCTTTGGGCAGAGACTATGGGGATTTTCTAGGGATAGAATCATATAATCTGTGAAGAGAGATAGTTTGACATCCTCTCTTTCTATTTGGACACCTTTCGTTTCTTTCTCTCATCTGATTGCTCTGGCTAGGATTTCCAGAAGCAGAAACCTTTTGGATAAGAATAGTGATATCTTGGATAGGAGAATGGGCATCCTAGTCTTGTTTTGATTCTCAAGGGAAATGCTTCCAGCTTTTACCCATTTAATATTATGTTGGCCATGGGTTTGTCATAGAAGGTTCTTATTATTTTGTGATCTGTCCCTTCAATGCCTAGTTTCTTGAGGGTTTTTAACATGAAGGGATGTTGAATTTTATTGAAAGCCTTTTTTTGCATCTATTGAAATGATTACATGGTTTTCATTTTTAGTTCTGTTTTTGTGATCAATCATATTTTTTAATTTGTTTACATTGAACCAATTTTGCATCCCAGGGATAAAGCCTACTTGATCATGGTAGATATGCTTTTTGATGTACTGCTGGATTCAATTTGCTAGTATTTCGTTGAGGATTTTTGTGTCTATGTTCATCAGGGATTGATATGATTTGGCTGTGCTCCCTCTCAAATCTCAACTTGAATTTTATCTCCCAGAATTCCCACGTGTTGTAAGAGGGACCCCGTGGTAGGTAACTGAATCGGAGGGGCTGGTCTTTCCCATGCTGGTCTCATGACAGTGAATAAGTCTCATGAGATCTGAAGGGTTTATTGGGGGTTTCTGCTTTGGCTTCTTCCTTATTTTCTCTTGTCGCCACCATGTAAAAAGTGCCTTTCACCCTCCACCATGACTGTGATACCTTCCCCGGTCATGTTTGGAACTTTTAGTGCAATGAAACCTCTTTTTGTTCCCAGTTTCATGTATGTCTTTATCAGCAGCATGAAAACAAACTAAAACAGGGATATTGGCCTGAAGTTTTCTTTTTTCATTGTGTCTCTGTCAAATTTCAATATCAGAATAATGCTGGCCTCATAGAATGATTTAGGGAGGAGTCCCTCATCAATTTTTTGAAATAATTTCATTAAGATTGGTGCCAGCTCTTCTTTATACATCTGGTAGACTTTGGTTGTGAAGCCATCTGGTCCAGACCTTTTTCTGGTTGGCAGGTTTTTTATTACTAATTTAATTTTGAAACTCATTATTGGTCTACTTAGAATATTGGTTTCGTCCTGGTTCAGTCTTGAGAGGTTGTATGTTTCTAGGAATTTATCCATTTCTTCTTGGTTTCGAGTTTGTGTGCCTAGGGGTTTATAAGAGTCTCAGAGAGTTTTTTGCATTTTTCCAGGACTGTATACCTTTCTTTGGATACTGATTAGATTTTTGTTGTTAATGTTTAGTTCTTTTCTAAGGGCTCTTTTTCTTTTTATTTACCTAAAATATTCTTGTGCAAGCTCTTGAATTTCCTCTAATGCTTTGTGACTTTTGGCTATTGGGTATGTTTATAAGTAACGAACTAGCTTAATTACTATGCTGGATATAGTATTTTTTTCCTATCATATGTCATCTAAATGGGCCCCTCCCTGAATAGGAGAAATAACTGTGAGCTTTGTAGTTTAATTGCACCTGTCAAAAAGGTCCACTTCTCCATTTTATACATAGGCA
Source organism: Callithrix jacchus (assembly GCF_049354715.1). Taxonomy (NCBI): domain Eukaryota; kingdom Metazoa; phylum Chordata; class Mammalia; order Primates; family Cebidae; genus Callithrix; species Callithrix jacchus. The sequence goes on along the minus strand of NC_133507.1, from coordinate 23,020,897 downwards.
GGGAACAGGCAGGTAGCTGAGAAACAAGTAAATTTCCTGAGTAACGAGACTGACTCTCAGGTGGGAACATTTAATACGCATCTTTTTGGATTTCCAGATCGTATTTTAATTTAATCTGGATTCCCTTTTATGATCTTCAGTTATCTAAACACTTTCCCTGTTTCTCTCTTAGACTTCAACATCTATACTAGGAGTCTTTTCTAAGATACTATTTGTAGTTATTTAGAAAATAGTTCATAGAATGCTATCCAGTGAGCAAATGCTTCAGCCAGCTGCTCTATATGTCAATGGCAGAGAGGAGCGGGCTTACCTGGCTGATCTGGAAACAGTGCTTTAACCTTGAACTTGGGTGATTGCCTCCAACCCTCATTTACTGTATTTGTTAACAGTTGGGTGTTCCTCAGACCTCTGACTTCTCTCAGCAGCAGCCTTTGGCTGTGAATACTTGGAGTTGTGGATTTTTCTCTGTTGGTTGTGCTCCCATTCAACCTCTTCTACTTTCTATTATTAAGAAATAGATCACAATTTCAGATCCACTAATAATATCCATTTGTATTTTTAGCACAAATGTTTATCACATATGTTAAAGACTTGTTACCATCATTTATGTGGGAATTTGGGAGGGGTGGGAAGTACATAGATGAGCTCAATGCTATCATTATTTATTGGAAGTTCCTCTGTGTCTGCAGCAGTTTTATATCCCTCACTAACTCTAACCACTTCTTTCTAGCCCTGGACTCTTGTTTCACAGGCTTATCTTACCAGGCATAATGCACCCTTGTTAGTCACTGTAATACATGTGGCATGGTGTGAGATATTAGTGAGTTAAAAAAAACACATATGAGAAGCTCCAAGAGAGTCAGGTACAAATGATCTGTGGGCAAAAGGGCCAGTTTGACTGGGTAGAGGTATGGGTGTGCACAGAGGAGCCAACACAATAGTCTTCCCAGAGTGGTAAATTGAGCTCGCTCTTGAAGGGGAAGAAGGCACTCAGGAAGTAGATCCCACGCAGAGAGGACAAAATTATCTGGGCAAAAGTTTTACACAGGATGGGAACCCAGTAAGCAGGCGACGAGGCAGGATGCAAAATCAGGAGCCAGATGCTGAAAACTATGTACAAGTCAGAAGAGTTGGTACAGTCCTATATTCCCAGCTACTCAGAAGGCTGAGGCAGGAGGATCACTTAGGTCAGGAGTTCAAAGCCAGCCTGGGGCCAGGCGCAGTTGCCCATGCCTGTAATCTCAGCTCTTTGGGAGCCTGAAGCAGGCAGATCACCTGAGATTAGGAGTTTGAGACCAGTGGGGGCAACATGGAGAAACTTCATCTCAACAAAAAAATACAAAAATCATCTGGTCATGGTGGTGCACGCCTGTAGTCCCAGCTACTCAGCAGGCTGAGGCAGGAAAATTCCTTGAGCCCGAAAGGGCAAAGCTGCAGTGAGCCATAATTGTGCCACGTATTCCAGCCTGGGAGACAGCGAGACCCTGTCTCAAAACAAAACAACAACAACAAAAACCCAGCCTGAGAAACACAGCAACACCCAGTCTCTATAAAAAACAAAATGAAACAAGAAACCAAAAAGAAAAAAACCTATTTACGGACCAAATGCCATTCTTGCTAAACCAGTGACTGCCAAACCTGTTTTATCATACCTTGAAAAAACTTAACCTGTGTAAAGGGTAGTAAGTATTTTAAATGCATGTCCAATCAAGATGAGTTTTAATACACTACCTGAAATATTCAATGTCCAACACTTTGAAGAGAAACTAAATAGATGGGGTATTCAGTGATAAAATATTTTCTTAGCCTAGGTTTCAGCAAAAAGCAAAGCTTGAGGCAAGCACTGAGTGCAAATAGTTTTTTGGGGGGAGGTGTGGGAAAGCTGGGGGGAAGTGAATTCAAAGAGAAGAAGCAGGGAACTCCAAGAGTGCTATAAAGTTGATTGTGACTAAGGGCAACTGAGGCTGGATCCCACTAGGGATAGTTCAATGAGGCAAACAGAATAAGTGCACTTCAAAATTGCCCTCCAGTTAGACAGAAGAGGGAGGATTTATCCCTCAGTTCTTTTCCTTCATTTCCCTCAGTTCTTTTCCTTCATATCCCTCAGTTCTTTTCCTCATTGGTCAGTGGTTGCCCAAGGTTCTGTTGACTTCTAACACTTCCAGCCATGTGTATAGGTCAGTCCCTGAATGGGACTTTGCAGCTATTCTCTGCAGTGATGGTAAAGTAATTCTAGCAAAACAAAAAAGAAAGAAAGAGAGAAAGAAACAAAAAAGACACACGATGGAGCTGAGACAAGCTGCTGATAGGATATACCTGCACATAGCTGGTTATAGTAATAATGGCTTCTGTAAGAAGGTGGGCAAAAACAAAAAATACAGCCTAAGGGGAATCTGATATACCCTTTTTAAGATCTTTAATAATTATCAAAAATGACTCCAGACAAAGGGGTGTGGGTTTTTTTCAAATGCATGAATTATAAATATTTTGTTTCAAGAAATGGCTTTTGTATTTTTAGTCTGGATTCTGTTTATGCCCCATCTCTTCTCCTTCTAGCCTGATAGGAAACATTTGTCCCTTTGTAGTTAACATGCAAACTTGGAAAGCACCCATGAAATAAAAGCAGGTTAAAATAAATTTCCTATGACATAAAATTAACCTTCATAGCTATGCCTTAGAAATGTTTATTTGGTGACTGGAAAGAGTCTTGTTGGACACTGAGCAGATTACGGAGTTGCCACCGAAAGAACTTCTAAGCATAGGTTGCTTTTAAATCATCCTGGTGATAGTGTAAGCTATGGTGTGCTGGAAGCATTCGGAAAAGTGCAGGATGTGTCTTCTGCTCTCTTCTCATAAGTACAGAGAGTCATTGTTTTCTTCTCTGGATGGTCTCAAAGTCCTCCATAGCTGTCTCTCCCCCAGCTCTCCTTCTGTGATTTTCACTGCTCCTTATCATAGTCCCTTCCATTTTGCTATTAATATTTTTACAGAAAAAAAGACACTTTTTTTTTAACTTTTCTATTCTTTCTGCCACTGTAGATCCATTTTTAACTGATCCATCCTTAACCTGAAATTCCTCCAAAAACTGTTTAGGCTGCCGATACTGGTTGGTACCCAGTTCTTGTGTAGTAAGAGCAGAAATACTGGAGTTTGTCAATCCTCTGTTGGAATCTAGGCTCCACCATTTATAAACTGCATGAACCTGAAATGTGCCTTAACAATTTGAGCCTCATGTTCACTTCTGTGAAATGGAGATATGATTTCTCGTAGGATTATTGTGAAACCCAAATGAAGTAATAGATGAAAAAGAGTAAGCTCTTTGTGTCTGCATTGTGCCTGCAACATAATAAACATTTGAAAAACGGTAATTAACATCATGATTCAGTGCTGTCATTAATTTATGTTTTTCATCTGTGTCCTTCAATGTTATCTTGAGTTTAACAATAAATGTAAAGACAGAATGACCAGTAACAATAATTTGACATCAATCTTGTCTACCAGCTTTAAACTGATGTTCTTTGAACCACAGTGCTGATAAACCAGGTGTGTAGAGACTTGTAAACAGAAACAAGTCTAATCAAGTGTTGTCTGAAAACAAACCTAGATGGTAGAAACAATTCTTCAGTGAAGCCTTCAAGCAACACCTCTAAACTTCTGACACATCTGGGAAACAGTGCTGGAGAGCTGACCTACCTTGAATGAGACCTTTAAATGTGAATCGTTTTTATTGACTTAGAGTCAGAAATAGCAATAGATTTTGTTGCTGTGCTTGCAATCATGCAAAAAAAAATGTAAGTTTCATATGTGGACAGTGGGGAAATGATTCTTGGTCTTACTTTATGCTCTTCAATCACACCCAAAGTGCAGTCAGTCCCACACAGTAAAAGAACAATGCTTTACTCAAGTTGGTGGTTCAGACAGGCAACCTGAATACCAAAAAAATAAGAAAATTAGGTTGATTTTTGAAATCTAACAATTAACCACACTGGCATGTATGAATTCGCTTCTGGAGTGAACCAGAAGCTTTTCTACAAACATGAGGATTGGGAACTCCTCAAACTATTAAGATATCTTGGTTGTGATAGCAGGAGGACAGCATAGGACTAGGACCTGAAAGGGGTGAGCAAAAACCTAATCAATGGCCTTTGACTGTTTGGAGAGACTCTATACAAATAGAAAAGGCTGGTCAGCTTGAAACATGAGAAAAGGAAGGAAGGGAGCCAGAATTTCACTGGGTTTATCTAAAGGCTTCCAAGGAGAAAAACTCACTAGCTACAATAAGCACAAGACTGTCATAAAGAAGCTTTCTGCTGAGGAGCAGGACTAACCTATCTTCACGGGTACATGATAGCATCATAGAATTCTTAGGAGGGGATTTTTGAAACTGGCCCTCAGGAATTGCCTGCAGGCAGTTATGTTTAGATCTGAGGTCTGATTACCCTATATTAAGAAATGAGGTCTTGATGTTTTTTGTAATAGTTTGTATAGCAGTCTTACAATCTTGCCTGAATACTGGCCATCTATTTTTTTTTTTTTTTTTGAGACAGAGTCTTGTTCTGGTTGGAGTGGAGTGACATAACATCAGCTCACTGCAACCTCTGCCTCCTGGGTTCAAGCAATTCTCCTGCCTCAGCCTCCCAAGTAGTTGGGATTACAGGCATGCACCATCACACAGGGCTATTTTTTGTATTTTTAGTAGAGATGGGGATTAGTAGAGACAAGTGCTGAATACTTGTCAGCAAAAATCCTCTTTCATCTTCAGTGATTAATAGTTTCAAAAATATTTTTGTATATTGTGTTTATATATTTTTTATAGTTATAATTTTAACTTATTGCAAGATATTATCCTAGAGATAATTTACCTCAATCCTGAGAATCAAAGTCAATGCTTTTCTTTCTCTTAAAAGGTGTCTGCATGTTGTACAAGTGTATTTACTCTTCAACAAAATATGTATTTTATATATTAGGAATATACTAGGGGGCTACATGTAAGACCCGGGCCTTTGGGTATAAGAATGGAACATATCTGGTGGAATTTCAGAAATCAGGAAACACTAAGGGAGATTTGGGATGAAGGTAGGGGCCTTCTTGCCCAACCAATTTTGTTCTTTATGTTACTGACCCAGACAATTTGAAGAAGATAGTTATTGACTCCATCTGTCTCTCTCTCTCTCTCTCTCTCTCTCTCTCTCTATCTGCCCCTGCCCCCACCTCTTCTTACCTTCTCTCCGTTTCTTCCCCTGTTCACCACTAGGAGCATAACAAGCCTCCTCTTCCTGAATCAGGGTGACCTTTATGTACTGTAAGGAGGCAACTCCTTCAAGATTGGTTGGGCTACCCAGGCTCTGATCACAGGCTTCCTTCACCACTGAGCCAGGCTGCCAGTCAACTGTTCATTAGACATTTATCTAGAATTTGTTGTGTACCAGGTAATGATTTTTTTTTTAAAGAAAGGATATACCTGATCTTCCTCTTTGGTAATATGCAATTTATCTTTCAGAGTTTTTGAAGGTTGATTATCTGACTGCAGGTCAACCTTCCTTCAAAATTCTTGACTCCCTGGTTTTTCCTTCATGACTCACTACTCAGGAGACTGCCTTTTTACTGATAATTCTGCTCAACTTCTGCTGACAACCTGCATATTCTTGATGATGAACCTACTTGATCCTTACGCTATACCCACCACCTCTCCGCTGGGTTTCCCTTTTCTTAGATTCATCGGTTTCCATTTGCAGCCACATTCCTCCAGATGCTGCCATCGCTATGACACTAATTTGGCCAGCCCTCTGGCAACTGCACCATTACAGCTCTTAATACAATCTTCCCACTGACTTCCTGAAGAGTGCCCGGGCAAGCCTGGTGTTCTGGATCTGGTTGCAGAGTCATATTAGTGGACAACATTTCTATTGCTTTCCCATGCTACTGCTGATGGTGATGATGGTACCAGCATGAACACTTGTCAGGCATTATCACATCCAGTCCCACAACAGCAACAACAGAAAGGAGGTGGGGATATCATGCACACTTTAGCAATCAGAAGACTTAGCTCCCCAAAGTAAAGTAGTTTGCCCTATGTTACCATGTGGCAAGTGGCAGGGATAGCTTTATCTGTTCCTGAAACCCAGCCTGTTTCTCATAAATATCTCCACTATGCTATATTGCTTCCCTTGCAACTCCATCCCAGAGTCTTCTGACCCCTAAAATCCAGAAATATCTCTCCAAGAAAAGCTAAATCAGTACAGCATCAGCAAAAATGGCAAAAGTTAGTCATTGTCTGTGAAAACTCTTTCTAAACTCAAATACCATTCATGAATTCCTCTCTGTCTTCTAAAATACATAATTCACATTTATTTAGCATTTCAAGTTAGCTCTTTGCCGATCATGCTGGGAAACTGCAGCCTATTATTTGGGCCATCTCACCAGTTGAACATTATAATGCATTACCAATACCAAAACAATTTCCCGTGCCAGCACTGTCCACAATGATAGCCACTAACCACATCAGGCTCTTGGGCACTTGAAATGTGGCTTGTCTGATTTGAGATGCCTGTAAGTGTGAAATACATACTGGAATACAAAACACTTGTGTAAAAATTAAACACAGTATCTTGTGAATAATTTTTACTGAGTGCATGTAAAAAATACTATCAGGTAGACATGATAGTATTTTGTACCTACTGGGTTAATTACATTATTAAAATGCAATCACTTTTTAATATGGCTAATGGCAAATTGCAAATTATATATGTGGCTCACCTTATATTTCTGATGAATGGTGCTGGCCATTATAATCATAGCAATATTAGTTCAATCATCAGCTTTGAAATGAGTTGTTCTACCTAGAGTGTATAATGTTCTCTTCTTTGAGATGGGCAAATACTATCCATTTTTATCTCTGGATTTTATTCCTAACACTAGGTCTTCATGAAATGATGTCCTTTGAGAATGGTATGCAGTTCTGTGGTGGGGGACGCCCAGGCAAATCTATAAAGGTCAGTCTAATGGTTCAACATTGGGACTTGCTTACAACACCACATTGTCTAAGACAGACTTGGGCTTTTTTATGTGCTTGCATTTGTAGCAGCAATTATGGTTTCCAGGGTCAGACACTTTCAGGCAGTTAATAATCAGTTTGACTAAAGGTCCATCAGCTTCCTAGCCATTCATTAAATACTAAGAAATGCCTTACCCCAAGGTCAATACTGCTTAGCTCAGTCATACTTTATGATTGAAAGAATGCTTTCCTCTTCATTGTCAATAGTATTGATTGGCAGTTCTTTGGGTGGCCCTGGTCATTTTTATTTGTCCCCTTTGTTTTCAACTCTTAAGGAGATGACATCATCTCTTCTCTGACAATATGGAATTATTGCAGTGCTGAAAGCTGAGTACAAGGAGGTCCACTGTCAAACTTTGGACCTCACCTCTTCATTATTATTGCAGAGTGACTCACAGGGGAAAGGAAATTCAGAGGAATAAGGGGACCCATGCCATAAACTCTACAAATCACCAGGCTGATAAACCACCATCTTTACCACCAGTCACAATGCTCCCATTAGACTCAAACAGAAGAGTAGGTATGACTAATTCTTCCCTTTGCCCACCAAAAATAAATCACAGCACTGAGCTGGAATGAGACACAGACTTTTCCAGGATGAAGAGTTGAGCTGGAGGCTGAGACATAGGAAACATTTTGAAAAGGAGCCAGGCAGCCTCAGCAGAGGATTGCTGAACAAGCTCCCCAGACCAGATCCTTCCATGAAAGCTAGGTTGTTAGAAGCAGCTGCCGAGACTTGCAGGATATGGCGGCATGTACAGCATTTTACTAGACATGAAATATGTCTTGTCCTTGTCAAAAGGTTATTCCTTAATCCCTTTACATAAGCCTCTGTCCTTCAAAGACTTTTACAAATTGTTCATGTTCAGGGATCATTCCAGATCTTCCTGAAAGCCATATGTCTAAAATTTACCGCAGCTTATGTACAAATCTTTTGTTTGCATCTGATTCACTGACCTTCAACTGCATGACGCAAGACAAGCAATACCCAGGATGTAAGAGGTAGCAGAAAGAACCTGGACACTCGGTCAGGAAGTTTGAACTATAATATTTCATTCTGGATTTCTCATCTGTAAAATGGGAACATTCATATGATTTGGTAGAATAAAATGTATAAAAGATTTTTTACAGTGCTAGTACCAAGTGAATATCATCATATTGATTGGGGTTTGTCCATAGTAGAATGAAATGACAGAAGCTTTTCATTACTTTTGGTAAGAATCAATATATTTATCAAGCCAGAAGAGTGACTTATGCTGTTTTAGAAGTTACCTCCAAATGACTGGTTATTTAGAAACACCAAAAAATTTATTTCCTTTATGAGTAAAATTATTATTGTACTTATATAATCCTGACATTTTGGAATAATGTGGTATAATTTAGCATCAAAGATCTAGTTTAGAAAAGTCATTAGGATGATGCAGTTTTAATTCACATAAAACCTCTTGATGTTCATTTAGTTCTTGCTTCAGTTTCATGATATACAGCCTATCACTGTGGGACAGTCTTTTATATAGGTTGGAGAAGACAGAAATGAAAACAATACATTCTGGAGTGACAGCTCCTTGCATATAAATCCTAGTTCTATCCCTTAACTATTGCATGCCCTGTGGTAAGCACCTCTTTGTACCTCAGATCCCTCAAATGTAAGAGAATAACAGTCTCAAAGAGATACTTGCACACCCATGTTCACAGCAGCCTTATTCACAATAGCCTAAAGAGGGAAGCAACCCAAATGTCCACAGAGAAATAATTGGATAGATAAAATATGTTATATATAGAATGAAATATTATTCTGCCTTAAAAGAAGAAAATTCTGATATATGCTACAACATAGATGAACCTGAAGGATATGATGCTAAGTGAAATATACCAGTTACCAAAAGACTAATACTTGACAATCCCTCTTACATGAGGTATCTAGAGTAATCAAATTCACAGAGACAGAAAGTAGAATGGTGGTTGCCATGATCTGGTGGGAGGAAAGAGTGGGAAGTTGTTTAATGGGTACACAGGATGAATTTTGCAAGGCAAAAAGAGTTGTGGAGATGGTTGGAGGTGATGTTTGCACAACCATGTCATTGTACTTAATGCCACGGAACTGAACAGGTAAGAATGGCTAAGACAGTAAATTTCATGTTATGTGCACTTTACCACAACTTTAAACATTAAAATAAAAAGCTGAATAACAATATTTATTTCTTTACTTTTTTTGTTGTTGTGTTGATTAAATGGACAAATGTCTTCCATAATTTGGCCCAATGCAGGACACATGTATACAAGTCCAATAAATTGTAGGTATCAAAAAAATAAAAAAACAAAACACCAAAAACCAGCAAAAGATATTTTTTGAATTCACAACTCTTGGCTCTGAGCTAAGACTACTAAGGCTGAAAGTGTTCCCCAGACCTGGAGTGAAACAGCAGTTAGGAGCAAGCCATGGTGAAGTCCTTAGCAAGATGACGCTCAGTCTGAGCCAAGGTGTTTGTTTCTTACAGTTCCAGACAGAATGCAGAATAGCAGGTGGTGACAAAGAGGACAAGCAAGGTGCCTTAGGACATACCTGATGGGAAAGATCAGGAGAAAGTCCTATGGATGGCGTCCAACTATGGTGGGAGGTCGTAGGGTGTGGCTGAAGTCCAGTCCTCAGAACACAGTCCCTGACACTCAACCAGGCAGTAATTTCCCTCATTATAAATGCCCTTCACAGTCCTTCACTCATTTGGATGTGTCTTTTCCCTAAAGCTAACAAGCTTGGCAAAGTTGTTCTTTTTAATAAAACATGGTGACACTAGGAATACTTGTTTTAAAAAAAATAATGTTTTCTGTGCAGCTGAGATGGTTGAGTACTTGTCAGTTTTGCAGGGGTCATCTCACACCAGGATATGTCCAAGCCCAGTTGAGGCTACCTCAGGTCGGGCCGCAGCAATCTTTCTCAAGGGGCTGGGTTAATTTGCTCTTTCAGCTCACTTGCACCATCCCTGCAAATCTGGCCATGCTTCTTCCTACTGATCTAAAATATTCCAGTTTTTAATTAGTTCCAGGCCGGTCAATGCGACTGCCCCATCTGCACAATGCATTTGTGCCAATTCAAAGTCTGAAGCCGATGAACTAATATAGCCAACTGAAGACCTGTTGAAGGAGGCAAATGGAACTGCACTCCTGCTGTTGGAAAATTTGCCTGGAGTGCCTGCCAGCCCCCGGGGCCCTTTCCAAGCCAGGCCTGAACCACAGGCCTGTTATGAAAGGACTGCTGAATTAAGCCCTTGCCTCTCTAGAAATCAAAGGGTAATTAAAGCATGGGATGCAAATTCCCCACAATATGTGAGATGTATCCTATGATCTATAACATTATTGGCCTACCACATGTTAACAGCAGTCATGAGCAAAATCCAGCAAGAGCCAGCAGAATGGAGAAGAAAAATTAATACACATACAATTCCTTCTCAATACGTAGCCTCATTTACCCCTGAAATACAGAGCCAAGCAATTTGAGTCTACAGCTCAGTTTCACCCCCTCTGCTTCTGTATCGGATACTTTTATGGAATCTTATGTCCAAAATTGTCTCTTAATAGTATTATTTTGCATTTCTTAATTATGAAAAGGAAAAAATATTCATATATCATATATGTGTGTAATATATGTTTGTGTGTCTATATGAGTTTGAATTACATATTTAAATTCTGTATGTTTCTTTATATTACACTTAAATACAACACTAATGTATAAACCATAACCCCCAAAATAAAATAATACGCATCTGGTAAAATTTCTTGTATCAGCGGGATTATGTTTGCTACAATTCAATTCAGGTTATTAGACACATGGTGGATGTTAAACTTTCTCATTTTAAGTGCTCTCTAAAAATATACTTTTCATTCATTCATTTATTTATTCATTTGATGCATATTTATTAACTATGAATACCCACTATTTGTCAGACTAAACATATTATTTAGTAGTGAACAATAAAAAATTTGTAGATGAAACTTCCTTCTTCATGGAACTTATATTGTCATATTATTTACCTCCCATTTATTTTCTTTTTTAGAAAGAAAATAAAAGTATCCTGAATGTTTAAGATTCTCAAGTGATTATTGCTAACTGTTTATGGTCATCATTTCTCTTAGCTTTTAAATCATATTTACAAACTCTGGGGGTGATCTTTGACTCTGATAGTTTCCTCCATGTGATTCTCATATCACAGTGGAAATGGCGTTGGCCCCACACCTCTGCCATCCTACAACTCAGTGACTGGTCCCACAAAGACCCTCTGGGACTCATAATGGTTGAATCACATCTTTCATTCAGGAAGTATATGCTTTCCCAGCCTGGCATGTGTACAAATTTCGGTTGAGATAGTAGGAAAAAGCATAGTCATTTTCACTGAACTGAATAAAGAAAGCAGTCACAAGATGGCTGGATACAAATCCCTCTTGGGGGAGAAAATGAAACGGAGTCTCCTTGTGTCCTAGTGACACTGGTGTATCAACATCAAGGTCTCATGTCAGGTTGGCTGGACTCCCGTTCTCCCCTCACTGGCTCTTCACCATCCTGCTGGATGGCTCCTGACACTGCTCTGGCCCAGGTTTAAGGAGGAAAACATCACATTACACTCCTGAAGATTTCTCCCAGCAACCTTCTGCTCCATACCACAGCACAGTCTTACTTCCCTGTTTGCAAACTAATCCCTACTCTTACAACTTCGTGAGTAGCTTCTCCCAACCCCTGGATGTCTGGTCACTGAAGTCATCATAGAGCAGGAAGTGTTTACCACGGAGAATCAGGTAGAAGGACAGAAACGTCTTGCTGTGTGTCTGTTAGAAATTCTTCTTTACCAAGATAGTAAAAAACAAAAAGAAAACTGGGAAGGGGAAGGTCTGGCTTCACCTAGTCGGAATGAGCTAGACTTACCTATGACCTGCAGTGTTGACCAGGCCTGTCAGTTAAAACTAAACACATTTCACAGTGGCAGCCAGCCAAAAACACAAATTCTGCCAAAAGCTAAACACTGCACAAGGTCTGCCTAGTTTCAAAACAGCTATGCCAACCCCACAATACACAGTGTTTTGTGAGTACGATTTTGCAGAACTGGGCAGGGACAGTCGGCAGGAAGGGGTCAGTTCTTAAAGCCACCAGCTCTCTAGGTTTGGAGAAGGGTCTTGGCATTTTTTCTTTACCTCCTATGACATAATAAAAGCTAGGTGTGGGGAGAATGCCTATTAAAAAGGGTCATTTGATTTGGTCATATGCCCACTAAATATCTTTAAGAAAGGTAGTTTTCAAAAAGCCCTAGGGAATCATGAGTAGTCTTTATGGCTTGCTCCTTTAAGATAGTTGAATTTGCAAGTAAAAACAGAGTATACCATTGTAAGAAGGTTTAGCTTAAGGATATAGAGACTGTTGTTTTGTCTTACTGTTTATTTAAAAATTAGATGAGTCTTAACAAGCATCTCATAATGGCATCAGACTTGTGGATTTTGCATCTCAGGCTAGGAAAGGCATGACGACATTTGGGAACCACATGGATGTATCCTAATGACTTGAGAGCGTGAGAATCCATAAATAAAGGGCATACCTTGTCTAAGAATATAAATACATGTGCATACTTTACTGCCTTTGTTTAACAAATATATTTGAGAGATTTCTGTGTGCTGGGTCCTGAGAGTGAAACAATGAATGGTTCTCTCCAAGCACTTAAAAATTTTGTCGGAGATTGAGACAAGAAAGTAGGCAGCTGTGGAGGGTAGGTGAATGCTAGCAAAGGGACAAGCACAGAGCTTTGTTGGCATGGACAAGGAGGGACATCTTACTCTATCATAGAGGGGCGGGTATAAAAGAAATCAAAGGACTTTCTGGAAGGATATGAAGGACTTGGGAGTCAATTTAATGGGGAAAAAAGGAAGAATTAAGAGTAAGCTTATTGGCCAGGTGTGGTGGCTCATGCCTGTAATCCCAGCACTTTGGGAGCCAAGGTGGGTGGATCACCTGAGGTCAGGAGTTCAAGGCCAGCCTGGCCAACATGGTGAAACCCCATCTCTACTAAAAATACAAAAATTAGCCAGGCATGGTAGTGTGCACCTGTATTCCCAGCTACTTGGCAGGCTGAGGCAGGAGAATTGCTTGGACCCGGTAGGTGGAGGTTGCAGTGAGTCAAGATTACGCCATTGCACTCCAGCCAGGGAGACAAGAGAGAAACTATGTCTCAAAAAAAAAAAAAAAGAAAGAAAAAGAAAAAGAAAAAAGCTTATTATAGTTGGATTTCTCTTCAATTCCAGATGAGAATTTCAGTTTTCATGCTCATCATAGTGAAGGGCCCTGAACCAAGGTCTTTTTGAGGAGACATTATTACGCAGTCCTGCTTCAGCTATTTCTTTCTCACAAAGCATATTGGCTTCCTTCTCCCTGCTCCATGCCAATGCCCTGAATTACTAGCCTCAGTTTGCAATTCTGTTTCAAAGGAGACTTTCCTGCTACCTTAAACTCCTGTTTAAACTCAACTAGCCTGGAAGAATTTGTTTAGTTCTCCACCCATATGAAAAGACCAATCAGAGCATCAGTGCTCTTTGGTAAATATTAAAGTGATCACATCTCTGGAAAGCATAATTTGGATCTGCTGGGCAATCCTTGAGACATCATGCCTTGCTCCACAATTCTCTATTTCAACCTATTTTTAAAAAGCTCATGACAATGAGGTCCTATCCAGTTTTGTGATTGAAGCTATGTAAGTTAAAAGCCAGGTGTGGTGGTGTTTCTGTAGTCCCAGATGCTCAGGGAGGCTGAGACAGGAGGATCACTTGAGGCCAGAAGTTTGAGGCCACAGTGTACTATAATTGTGCCTGTGAGTAGCCATAACACTCTAGCCTGGGAAACATAGCAAGGCTCTATTTCTAAAAATAAATAAATTAATTTAAAACTATGTAAATTATGAAGCTTAATTCCATGTTTGAGATTTGAAGCTGATCTGGGTCAGAGAAGACTGCATGAAAAAAGAGTTTGGGATTTTAGGGCAGTGAAGTTTACCAACACCTGTAGACTTGCCCTCTCTTATTTCCCTACTAAAATGTGTATAAGTGCACAAGAGGAGGTGCAGAAATGGCAATTAAAGCTGAGACTACTGACTGTGGCTCTCTGCCTATGGGAAGACTCTCTCAGCCTTGATTAGGATGGTCTAAGAAGGGAGGCTGTTAACCAGGTTCTGACAACTGGAGTTACTTCAATGCCTTTGATCTTTTTTAAAAGTCAGTATCTTGGGCCAGGCCCAGTGGCTCATGCCTGCAATCCCAGCACTTTGGTAGGCCAAGGTGGGCAGATTGCCTGAAGTCAAGAGTTTGAGACCAGCCAGGCCAACATGGTGAAACCCCATCTGTACTGAAAATACAAAAATTATCTGGGTGTGGTGGTGGGCACCTGTAATCCCAGCTACTTGGGAGGCTGAGGCAGGAGAATCACTTGAATCTGGGATACGGAGGTTGCAGTGAACCAAGATTGAGCCATTGCACTCCAGCCTGGGCAACAAGAGTGAAACTCCATCTCAAAAAAAAAAAGTTAATATCTCAAAATGTATATTTACCTTCCAATGTATCAAATAATCCTGTATGCAAAAAAATGTAGCATTTATTTTATCCATCTAGACCCCAAATTCATGTTCCTCAAAAGCAAACATATACAACTCCTTAGATTTTTCTACTGGTATATAACCAACATGTTTGATGTTTTATTGTCTTCCACTAAAGAAGATGAATACTCAATTGCTTTTACAATCCCCCCACCTCCAGATACATCTTCTTCCTCTCCTCCATCACTTTCAGACTCTCAATAGGAGAATTCTGTTTGCATTATTATGATTATATATGCTACCTAACATTCATGAACTAAATCCTGCCATGATTATATTCCTTTTCTTGTGCAAAACTTTGGTTTTCTGGAGATTTTATTTTCTGTTTGGATAGCTTGTTATGTGTTAGCAGTTCTTCTTCCACAAACTCTAACAATGTACAATACACCCCCAGGAAGTCAGACACACCAGGTAATCTATGAGGCCTACTGTGCA
This sequence comes from Callithrix jacchus, assembly GCF_049354715.1. Lineage (NCBI taxonomy): Eukaryota > Metazoa > Chordata > Mammalia > Primates > Cebidae > Callithrix > Callithrix jacchus. Next base: position 23,005,789 of record NC_133507.1, on the reverse strand, counting down.
CATGTTACTCTCAGAACCTACTCTCCTTCAGCTCCATCGGGGCTCCCTAGCTTTGCTTCTTGCTGGGTAACAAACACACTAAACTCAGTGGTTTATACAACTTCCATTTTATCATCTCTCATGGTTCTATAGGTTGCTCCGCTGAGCAATTCTGACTAAGACATCAAGACTTCAAGACTCCCTGCATCTCATTGAACCTCAGGTGGCTCCATGTGTTAAGTGTGGGCTTCCTCATAGAATGGCCATCTCACAGTTATTAATTGTTTGGCTATCTCCAGTATTCAAAAGCCAAACGTACCTAAATTTCTTAACGTTTGGACTTCAAAGTCCCAGAATGTAATTTCTACCCAATTCTATGTTTCGAAAGAGTCGCAAGGCTAGTCCAGATCCAAGGGAAGAAGAAATACGCCCCATTTCTTCCCAGAGTCACAGGAAAGCTACACTGCAAGAAAGTTTGTGGGATGGGTGATTACACAATCAGCTATATAGCTGTGTGTCTTCTAATTCATGAAACCTCCCTCTCTCATCATTTTGATAGTTTCCTTTACCATCATCTAGAACACATTGTCCAGTGTGGTGGTCAATAGTCACATGAAGTTTTTAAAATTTAAATTATTTAAAATGAAATTAAAACTTAGTCACATTTGCCACATTGCAAGTTCTCACTAGCTACTTGTAGCTACTAGCGACTGCATTGGTCAGTGTAGATACAGAAGATTGCCACTGTATTAGACAGTTTTACTGCACAGAGCTGATCTAGATGTCTTTAATCTCTTCTATGATAAAACCATGATTCACTTGGCCCCACATCTTTCTCTTTATAGCTTTATTCCTTTACTTTAGTGGAACATACCCATAAGTATATTTCTAAGAAATGGCATATAGTTATCAATTTTTCAGATGTTAGATGTCTGTATATGTCTTTAGTCTATTCTTATATTTAATTAAAAAGTTTAAACTTTTGGCTTCAGGGGCACATGTGAAGGTTTGTTACATAGGTAAACTCATGTCACAGGAGTTTGTTGCACAAATTATTTTGTTACCTAGGTATTAAGCTCAGTACCCAATAATGATCTTTTCTGCTCCTTTCCCTCCTTCCACCCTCCTCCACCTCAGTGTCTGTTGTGTCCTTCTTTGTGTTCATACGTTATCATTTAGCTCCACTAATAAGTGAGAACATGTGGCATTTGGTTTTCTGCTCCTGTGTTAGTTTGCTAAGGATAATAGCCTCCAGCTCCATCTGTGTTCCTTCAAAAGGCATAATCTCATTCCTTTTTATGGCTGAATAGTATTCTATGGTGTATATGTACCACATTTCCTTTATCCAATTCAGCCAAGGTGGTCATTTAGGTTGATTCTATGTCTTTGCTATTGTGAACATGTTGCAATGAACATTAGCCTGTATGTGTATTAATGGTTAAATAATTTGTATTTCTCTGGGTATATACCCAGTAATGGGATTGCTGGGTTGAATGGTAGTTCTGCTTTAAGCTCTTTGAGAAATCACCATACTGCTTTCCACAATGTTTGAACTAATTTATACTCCCACTAATAGTGAACAAGTGTTCCCTTTTCTCCACAACTTCACCAGTATCTATTACTTTTTGACCTTTAAATAATAGCCATTCTGACTGGTGTGAGACAGCATCTTGTTGTGATTTTGATTTGCATTTTTGTAATGATCAATGATATCCATGAGTGATAAAATTTTGAAAAGATAATGTTTTGGGGGAAACATTTTCTCCAGGGTTTTGAAGGCATTGCTCTATTCTCTTCAAGCTTACAGCATTGCCTTGAGAATTTGGTAGATCTTTTGATTCCCACCCTTTGTATGTGACTTCTCTCTATATATATCTTAAAACATGTAAGATTAGGAAAATAATCTTCATTGTTCTGAAATTTTATGAAGATATGACCTAATAGTCATTTTTTACTTATGACATTGGATGCTCAATGGGCCTTTTCAATCTGGACAGTCATGATCTTCAGGTCTTAAATGTGTTCTATATAATTTATTTCATAATTTTCTGTTCATCATTTTCATTATGGAACCCCATATGTCAGCATCAATAGGTTTTTTTTCTCTGACATAGTATGTTTCTTTAGAAAGGTATTAAACTTATTTAACAAGTAAACACATTTAACAAGCACATTTAACAGCCTTAAAAAGATGCCATTGGCCTGAAGCAGTCTCCATACCTTGAGTTTCTACTTATTGAACTGCAACCAAAACCAGCAGACAAATGAACCAAAACCTAACTTCGCAGAATATTTTTGGTGACATACAGTAGGGTCTCAGCCAACTACATGAAGCCAAGTTTAAGCCAGTCACAGGCTATCAACTGATCATACCATATCCAAGAAAGACAAATGCCTAGCTGTAACCAATAAAACAATTTCTGTGCATCACTTTCATTTTCTGTCTATAAATACCATTCATGTTGTGAAATGAGGCATGAAGCACTGAACCCCTGCTGGTTCTGGTTCTGAGTGCTGCCTGATCCGTGAATAGTTCTTTGCTCAAATAAACTCTGTTAATTTTTATTTTATTTTATTTTTTGAGACAAAGTGTCACTCTGTCACCCAGGCTGGAGCGCAGTGGTACGATCTCAGCTCACTGCAACCTCTGCCCCCTGGATTCAAGTGATTTTCTTGCCTCAGCATCCTGAGTAGCTGGGATTACAGGAACATACCACCATGCCTGGCTAATTTTTGTATTTTTAGTAGAGACAGGATTTCACCATGTTGGTCAGGCTGGTCTCAAACTCCTGATCTCAAGTGATCTGCCCACCTCAGCCTACCAAAGTGTGAGCTACCAGGCCTGGCCAATTCTATTAAATTTAGCTTGTCTAAAGTTTTCTTTGGTTCATTTTGGCTTTTGGGGTTTTAACAACAAATAATGACCATACTATCTTATTTTAAATATATGATGGTCTTGCTGGCATCCTGGGAGCAGAGCAGGAGGATGACAGTTGGATTCAACAGGAGAAATTTTGTTAAGTTTTATTCTTTTTTTCTTTCAATTCTGGAGCCCTCCACATACCCCTCCCCTTCTCCCCCTCTCAATCCCTTGGTCACCTTCACTTATGCCTGATACTGCTGGGTCTAGGGCCTCCTGGGTGAAAACTCTTGATAGAGAAAGCATTGTAGCTTATACAGGGAAGAAGAGGAGCAACCATTTCATTCCACGAGGTGTGAAGGAAAATGGAAAATCTCGCTGATTCTTATATACACTTCCATCAGTTCTCTTGGGTCAGGTCAACCCCACACCTTCCTTAAGCAGCACCTCAAATTCAGGACCTCTTCAATGTTCTATACCATAAACTAGCATGTCATGTTTCAGCATTCCTTCTTGCATGCACTGAGGAACTTTCTCTGCTTTGTCAAGGGAGTTGCTACCCATCCAAAGCTGATCTGTTGGCATCTAATGGACTTGCAGAAGTGAGTAGAGATAAGCCTAAATAAGAACTTCTTTTCTGAAGCATCTAATTTAGGATTTCTTTCATTCCCCATCCCAACTTATATTTTTGTCTTGACATCCATACGGAGACCAAGGTTCCCAGATACATAAAACAGAATAGAAAGAAGTTAGGAATTACATCCTTGGATTTAAAGAAAGAGGTTGGGACTGGAACAACAGATTTTGTAGAGTCTCATTTCAGATATTGTTATTCTTTGTATACCTTTTCAGCAGAAGGATAACAACAGATTAAACAGTAAAAAAATAAATAAATGAAGCAATTGATATAGTAAGAGGGCTAAGCAGTAGTACTTACTGACTCTTATTTTGTAGACTAGAAGAAAAATACCAACTAAATATCTGCCAGTCTGTTGAAATTTAAAAGAGAATGTTTCCCAATATGTACTTTGGCTTAAGTAGGGAGACCACTACACTAACCAAAGGAAGACGTTGAGGACCCATTTGAAGGACGAACCACATGAGGATGCAAACCCAGATGAGTCCTTTGCATGTTATGTGTGTACACGTGTGTGTGAATTCCTAGGCATATATGCTAGTTATTCACATAAACTGGCCCACTGTACAGCAGAAGTGAAAAGTTTCCCCTTTCATCTGTAAACGTAAAACTCTCTACCAAAAACTAAAAAAGTCCCCTAAAATTAAATGTAAAGTCTGGTTTTACAGATGACTATAAATGCAAAAATATTAAATAAAATGCCAGAATATCAATAGCAAAATATTAAAAAATAACCTCTGGGCAACTATAACTTATACCTTGAACTGAAACATTTTTAAGGACATTTATTGCTAATAACAGATTATGACATTAAATAAAAATAGATATTTAAACAAATTCACATCGGTTTTTTAAAAATATATATTTAAAAATTTAAAAAAAGATGATTCTAATATGATAAAGAACACACTATTTGGAATGTAAATAAGCACCAAATAAAGTTTGATGCTTATTTGGAAAACTGAGTTTAGGTAACAGTCTTTAAAGCATATTAAATAACAGGTCAAAAGAAAAAAAAGGCCTAGCACAGTGGCTCACATCTGCAATCCCAGCATTTTGGGAAGCTGAAGCAGGTGGATCACCTGAGGTCAGGAGTTCTAGACCAGCCTGGCCAACATGATAAAACCTTGTCTCTACTAAAAATACAAAAATTAGCTGGGCATGGTGGCAGGTGCCTGTAATCCCACCTACTCAGGAAGCTGAGACAGGAGAATCACTTAAACCTGGGAGGCGGACGTTGCAGTGAACCGAGATTGCAATATTACACTCCAGCCTGGGAGACAAGAGCAAAACTGCGAATCAAGAGAAAAACATTTTTATTTGCGGAGCATCTCAGAGGTTTTCATATGCTAATTATAAAATGAATTTGAATTTCAAACGTGAATTTCCAAGAAGCTATTAAATAGGCAGTTTCACTATCAATCCTCTTCCCCTCCCTGCCAGCACATTTTGAGACTCATTTTTCTCATGACAAAGGTGTTCGTTCTCAATACTGTAATACGAATTAGCATTGTTCTGGAAGATCCAGCCAATGCAATGTTCCATGAGGTTATGAGTATTATAAAACATGATAATAATTTATCACTTTTTGCAAGCGACTTACTTGCCTTCTCCGGAAAACTAAGTGAATCAACTAAGTATTATCTACACTGGAAAAACAATCACTTTCCTAATAGCAAAAATAACAAAATGATACTTAGGCATAAGTAGAGCAAGACTTGGATACAACAATAAGACACAATGTTACTTTACCAAGAGACACAGAAGTACTACAGAAAGTAATAGAATGTTACTGGATAGGAGTGGTACAAAGATGTTAGTTTTCCAGAAGTAACTGTAGGTTTAATATAATAGAAGTCACAATGCAATCTATGTGGGAGTAACAACAGAAAGGGAAATGTTTGATTATATGGCTCTAAAGGATATCTTAAAGAATAAATACTAAATAATTGCCCCTTGCTCAATCATGAAAGGGGCGAGGAAAACAGGTCTGCCAATATCTAAAATACAGAATTGATTGTATAGAAAGAGGCTTTTTCAGTGTATAGACTTGCACTACCTTGAGACAAAATAAACCTGTTGTCCCAAACTATTTATAATAAAATTACTGGGGCAACTGGTTTACTCTTGAAAAAGAGTCAAGATATTGCCCCTCCTCACCACTCAAACTCAAATCCATCAGATAGACTGAGGATTTAAATGTAAAAAGTGAAACCATACAAGAAATGACAGAAAACATAGGTAAAGATATATCTGATCTGGGAGGGAGAAGGTCTTTGCAACACCAAAGGAAGGGTAGAAATGACATCATTGATGGGCTTGATGCTCTAGAGAGGGAGAAAATTCTTTACACCAATCAACTTCTAAATATTAAAAGACAAATACACAGTGGAATAAACTGAAAAATACGAAAAGTGTGCATCAAAACGAACAACACATAAAGTAAATATAAAAATGAATAAACTCACAATGAATTTATAAAAATGAAAATATAAATAGTAAATATAAAAACAAAAGCCCAATGTGTGATTATCAAAGAAATGCCTATTAAAATATAATGGTGATATGTCATGTTCACTAACAAATCAGCAAAGATTTTTAAATGCTAATTTTTGTAATGGAGCAATGGTACACCTAAGTCAAATACTGCTGGTGATAGTATAAATTGGTGTGGTTTTTCTAGAAAATAATTTAGTAACGTATATGTTGAGTCCTGGAAAAGTTTGTGATTTTTTTTAACCTGGTATTTCTCCTTTCAAGAAGGCAGCCATAAGTCAAAAACATCAACTAAGAATTATGCTTGAAATGTTCATTACATTCTTTATTATTATCCTAAATAAAAATTTATAGGTATCAATGAAAATGGGAGAAAAGTGACTACTCCAAACATGAAGAATAATCACATATTTTGTAACAGGTCCAAATAATAAAATGTCACAGCAACTTGACAATGTATATTTTAAAATAATATTATTTAATAGCATCAGAAAGTGTCACGCTAAAATGTTATAGAAAGAGGCGGGGCACAAAAAAATGTGTTGGTAGGATGATCCTGAATCATCCTCCAAGAAAGCTGGAGCGAAACAAATAAAAATATCAGTGTGATTATTAATGTGTGATTTCAAACAAATATTCAAAATTATTTTCAGTGCTCCCCATCAGCAAGTTTTGAGATTCATTTACTGAACTGTTATATGATAAATGTGAGCTAAACACAGCACATTCTATTGTAAAAAATGGGTTAGTTGAATAAATGAATGCATTCCTCCTGCAGTTTTATTTTACTTCTGGAGAGAACCTGGGGAGTCTACCCTGACGTGTGTTTCTGACACAGCATTGTCACTAGCCTGGAAGCTAGAGAATTGGATGACAACAGAATCTTGCCCATCCAGTTTTCAAGAGAAAAAAACAGAGTGACTCTAGAAAACTGTATAGAACTAATGAAAGTTGTAAAATCAGCTACGCAAATTTAAAAGCCTACATTATATTAGCTACATTACTTTTCTGGGACAATGGCCTAAACATAGAAAATAAGCATTTCCAGCAAGCTAGACGAACATTTGGGAATAGATCAGTGCATAATGATGCTTCTGTCACAATTTTTAATGTTCTATCCACTTCTTCATTAGTAAGATCTTATCATCTTCAAAAAACACACAGATTTTCATTATTTGTTACATGATTCTCTTACTTTCCTTCCATAGTCAAATATTTTATTGTTTGTTGGTGGTAATTTCTGGTTGTTTGTGGTTTATTCCTTAAAAAGTTATTATTTAAGGAACCAATGTGGAAGATAAATGTATGTGTTATTATTGCTTATGAAACTGTTGAAGTATGAGAAAGAATCAAGCGATGGTGATGATGATGGAACTGTCCTTTTCCTGAAATAAACAGCAATTTTAATTTAATTTAACCTGAAATAAGCAGCAATTTCCTGAAATAGGCAGCAATTACTTACAACTGGGAAATCTAGCCATATTAATTGGGAGAAGAAGTTGAGATGCAGAACTTCTCTTGGGAGGACAGGTATTTTCAATTACTCTAACGAATTTAATCTTGGCTTTCTTATAGTAATCACAGTACAGAACATATCTAAAATCACTGACACATTCCTTGAGCTCAACCTTTCTTCTTTGTTTTCATTTATCTTGCTTTTAAACATATTTTTCAAAGAGAAGTTTCATCTCAATAAACTAAAGACAAGGTTCTCTTTTCTGGTTCATTTATGTATTTTTGTTTTCATGTTTCTCCTGATATGGTACTAATACAAGTAACTCCAAGTTTGTTCATATAGCATATAACGCTCTGCTTCCAGCAAGAATTTTAGGTAGTTTACAAGACTAACATACATATGTGTATATATACACACACACACACACACACACACACACACACACACTTTAAATGCTATAAAAGCAGCATTGACATCTTGAATAACTTCTGAATTCTAGGGGGTAGCTTGGAATGCCTCACTTTATTTGTCAGGTTTGTTAGTAGGGCTGCCAGTGAGGCAGAGAGAGGCCCTGGCAGACATCTGTGCTGAAGCACAAAGACTTCTGTCTCTTTGCTCAGTGTGAACAGGAAGCATTTAGTCGCCAACAAATTAAAGCTTAGAATATTGCCAAGTCTCATGGCTCAGGAAGCTGGTGGCCCTTCGGTTATCTACACTAATTTCCATCCTCTATGGGAGAGCTAGGCCTCCATATCCCCAAGGCAGCAAATGCAGTGTGATTTCTGTCATCCTTGGCAGAGCACACAGGGGCAGGCCCAGATCCTTATAGCTCTGCTGCTCAAGTACTTGGTTTTAAGTTGCCAGGTGGGACTTGCACATCTAGAGAAATCTCTCTGTGATGCTGAAACTTCAAAGACATGCAGATAGTGTTACATTATTAATTTCCATCTTTCCACATTGGATAACGCCTTCCGCATAAAAGAAAAAGAAGGCTACACATTTTTATAAATTCGTTATAGTGTTCCAGGCCTGAAGAAAAACTTATTTTCACCAATATGTTTTCATGGCTCTCTGATAACAAAGTCTAGAATTTTTGTATAGTTTACTCTCTAATATCCATAATATGTATGCATGATCATGTATGTAGCCTAGTATAGCTGTTTATATCTAGGAGCATCTATATTTTACACTTGATCTTAACCAAAAGGCTGAAAAGCAATAGTATTTGCATTTTAATAATTACAAAGTAATTATTGCAGTGGTTGCTAGAAAAACTATCTTTTCATTTGATTAGTGTTATGTAAATTTTTCATTAATGTTATATTCTACCCTTTAGGTGAAAATACCTAACTATTTCATCTGTGTGTATAATTTGTGTGTGCATGTATATGTGTACACACACACACACACATGTATATATATATAAATTTTTCCCTCAAGCAGGACTTACATTTGGATATCTGTCTCATTAACTACACCGAGTCCTTTATGGATCATCACACATGTTACAAGATCCTGATCCCTGCTACTCTTTTCCTTATCTCCTTCACTGTCTTGTAAAAACTAGTCACTGGATGGAGAACCCAGGATCTAAAACAACATTATTCTTTAGTATTATAGTTTTAGTGCATCTGAAGGCAGTCTGGTGACATTTAAACAGCAACACCAATTATCTTCAAGTCTGTGGGCTGTGTCCTGATGTTATCAGTGAGTGACCTCACATGCTTGTGGAGCCTGTCAGGGGCATTTCAATGTCACCTCTGAAGGGCCACAGCTACTCTCTGTGCATGGATCAGAGAAAACTATGCCAGCTCTCATTGCGGTTAAACATGCTAGATTCTTGGTTAATTTGTATTTCCTGGATTTATAAGGTAGAGTACTATAATAGCTGATCTTAGCATACAAACTCCCTAAATTCTCCAGTGGAAACTGCAGTGTGTCTTAGATTTGAGTTTTAAAATGGAAATTAGTTCATAGTGCCAGACATACTCTTTAAGGTCAAAGTTGACAGGACAGGAGAGACATGCTTTGTCCAATAGACTTTCCAGCTGAGCGCAGATTCCACCCAGGCAGGCCAAAGTCAGCAGAGTTGAAAATCATAAATGGGAGGTCTGGAACAGTCCCTCAGACCTTAGGCAACTGAAATCTGGCAGGAAGAGTCTGGTGAGCGATTCAAATCCTTTCCCAAACACATCTGTGCGAGTGAAGAAGGATCTAACAGAGCCAGTCTAAATCAGCAGGGGAGTTTAGATAGGAAAGGCTGAAAATTGCCCACTTGGCAGCAAAGTTGCCTGTCAACGTGTGTTAAATGCCCAGGATGGGAACAAGCACTGCCCCAGGTAGCTTGCAGGAGCAGTGAGGTGAATATGATCCTTAGGTGGTGCCTTAGGAAAACTCATATTGAACTGGTTTTCAGGACAAGGGGAAGCCAGGGCCACACATGTCACCTGGGACTTCTCTGTTACTCAGCTCTCCCTGATCATTTTATGTTCTCATCAATAGTATGAGCTTTATGGCTTAATTTTTGGTCAGAATATATCTCATAATAATTTGCAAACCCCAGACTCTGGAGGAGGAAGCTAAGAGAAGGTTTAAAATAAAAAGGACAAGAGAAAAGATGCTTAAAATTGAATCAAAATTTTTATTTTTATTTTATTTTTATTTTTTGAGACGGAGTTTCACTCTTGTTGCCCAGGCTGGAGTGCAATGGCGCGATCTCGGCTCACCACAACCTCCGCCTCCTGGGTTCAGGCAATTCTCCTGCCTCAGCCTCCCGAGTAGCTGGGATTACAGGCATGTGCCACCATGCCCAGCTAATTTTTCGTATTTTTAGTAGAGACGGGGTTTCACCATGTTGACCAGGATAGTCTCCATCTCTTGACCTCATGATCCGCCGGCCTCAGCCTCCCAAAGTGCTGGGATTACACCGCGCCCGGCCCATCAAAAATTTTAAATTAACAATTCAACTCCGTCTCAAAAAACAAAAACGGAAACAAACAAACAAACAAAAATAAAAATAAAATAAAAATTCAAAACTGTTTCAATTAAAAAACAGATAAACAATTAAGAAATGAGCTCAGAACTATAATAACAACAAAAAACGAATAGAATGCAATGGCCCTAGGGTGAAAAAAGAAGAGGCACAGGAGCCTCAGAAAACAAAATGTCTTACAGGCTGAGACTTCAGAGGGCCATAGTAATGAGAGGAAGGTAGACGTCAGTGGTGTCTAATAGCTGGAACTATGAGAGCTGATGGCTAAATTTTCAGAAATTTTGTGAACTGGTTGTTAATTACAGCAATTATTAAACAGTAAAATATAGAAAAAAACAAATAACAAATCTTACAACAAAGGTAATAAATATTCAAAACACATCACTTCCTAATTATTCTGCTACAGTTTGCTCTTATCTATGCTCTCGGGGTTATTTGAGTTGTTTTACTCTGTAAAAATGGAAATACTCTGTAATGATGAGAAACTCTCTGCTTCTCTTTCCAACTCTACTTTCACTGACATAAGATTAGCAGCCTAAAATCCACCATGGTGGGAATATTTATACCATGAAAACTGAAGAAATCTAAAAACACAGCTTTGATCTATTATTTTGTTGGCTGTCTAGACAAGAAAGTGATTATGGGCCCGGCGCGGTGTCTCACGCCTGTAATCCCAGCACTTTGGGAGGCCGAGGCGGGTGGATCAGGAGGTCAAGAGATTGAGACCATCCTGGTCAACATGGTGAAACCCCGTCTCTACTAAAAATAGAAAAAATTAGCTGGGCATGGTGGCGCGTGCCTGTAATCCCAAGCTACTCAGGAGGTGAGACAGGAGAATCGCCTGAACCCAGGAGGCGGAGGTTGCGGTGAGCTGAGATCGCGCCATTGCACTCCAGCCTGGGTAACAAGAGCGAAACTCCGTCTCAAAAAAAAAGAAAAGAAAAGAAAAGAAAAAGAAAGTGATTATGGAGCAATTATTTATAATGTAAAATAAACTTAAAATATGTCAAATCTGTAGCATGACATTGTGAATTGCATAGGAAATGAAGGAAATCATATTTTGTAGCATCAGAAAACTATTATCAGACTCAGCAAAAAAAGAGTAATGGAATTTTGACATTCATCTTGCTTATTTCACTTCCCTTTGATCATACCAACCAACATTCATGTTTGTTAAAACTTCACTTAATTCATCAATTACAGTTTTAGGTTGGCTATGGATACAAGAATTCAGACGAAATAAACAATAGCATTCTGTGAGAAGTAGCTGACAATATGGAATTTATAATAAAGAGTACTGTATTCTTTATTATTTATCAGTTGTTTGCCACATATCCTTTACATAGATAAAATTTATAATAAACATGTACAAACACATATATCTGCATTTATTTTCCCCAGAGTGTGGGTCATTAAACATTTATCAGCACATCATTGAGAAGAATCCAGACAATAATTTAACAGCAGAAAACAGTAGGGTGTAGATGGGAAACTTAGTCGTGGGACTACAAGAATGGAACCTAAAATCATAATTGATTTTGCCTTCAGATTGGACAGCAGGTAGTCCCCTTAATAAACCGAATGTTAGACTTTCTACATGCTTGATGATAACAACGTAATAAAAGTCAGTGAACACGGCGGGGTGTGGTAGCTCACAGCTATCCTCCTAGCACTTTGGGAGGCTGAGGCTGGGGCGTCACCTGAGGTCAGGAGAACAAAACCAGCCTGGCCAACACGGTGAAACCCCGTCTCTACTAAAAATACAAAAAGTTAGCTGGGTGTGGTAGCTACTTGGGAGGCTGAAGCAGGAGAAATCACTTGAACCTGGGAGGCAGAGGTTGCAGTTAGCTGAGATTGGGCCACTGCACTCCAGCCTTGGCGACAGAGCAAGATTCCATCTCAAAAAAAAAACCAACCAAAGAGCAACAACAAAAAAAATCAAAGAGAAGTTAGAAAAAAATGCAGCATTATTTTTCCTCACTGCATCTTTATGCAAAAACTGAATTGTGACTTAACTTATACTCTAAGAAATACATGTATGCAGTATTTGCAATTTATCAGTTTGCAAATGTGATATGTGCTAGAGATAACAAGAGGAAGAGTTCCTCTTTCTATCCCATGTACTCACTCACCTTCACCTTTTTGGGAATAAACTAAAAACACAAAGCACTGTTGCTCATATGTAAACCATGCAGGGGATATCTCTGAGGTTCTGGACCAGCACACACTCTTCAGGATTAGAGTCCAGAACTGCGAAGATGAAGGCATTATGCCCCAGAGAATAAGAATACTGAATCCCAGCATTTCTTACAGGGGATTTAGCTACTATCAGCCTGAATGCTTCTCCAAGGTGACTCCAAAAATCCAAGGTGCTAGCACACAGGCCCTCTCTTCCTCAGGAATGCTATTCACCAAAATCCCCTGCCCTCCTCTCAGGCCAAGCTCCGCCTTGTTGTGAGCCAAGGGGGAGCAAACAGCCCAGCTGCCTTCCACTTTGAGCAACCTGTGTCTCAGTAAAACAGCAATTTCACAAGAGTTAAAGATAAGAAAACTTCTTGGCTGAATGCAGTGGCTCACGCCTGTAATCTCAGCACTTTGGGAGGTTAAGGTGGGTGGATAAATTGAGGTCAGGAGTTCGAGACCAGCCTTGCCAACATGGTGAAACCCTGTCTCTACTAAAAATACAAAAATTAGCCAGGTGCGATGGTGTGCACCTATAATTCCAATGACTCAGAAGGCTGAGGCAGGAGAATTGCTTGAACCCAGGAGGTGGAGGTTGCAGTGAGCCGAGATTAGGCCACTACACTCCAACCTGGACAACAGAGTGAGACTTGGTCTCAAAAAAAAAAAGATGAGGAAACTTCTTTTAAGATGGATTCAGGCAACATTCTGGGTCAAATAGTAACCACAGTTACTCTCTATTTCATATGCAAAACACAGAAATAAGATCCCCTCGTTTAAACTAACTCAAAATAAAGTGATCCAAATCTGGTACCAAAACTCATGGTACAGGTGTAATACACAGCACTTCCAGGTAATAAGAGCCTTATTGGATCCATGCTCTGTGAAGGCATGACTTACCTTCTATGTCCATTTCTAGACCCTTGCTGTCAGCAGGTATCTATAACAATGTTAGAAGCAGTCTGAGGAACTTCAGAAAGGCCACCAAAAGACAATTTGGAAATCAGCATTAAAGTTTTGAATATAAACTATCTATCTGTCTGTCTGTCTCCCTGTCTGTCTGTCTGTCTGTCTATCTGTCTATCTATGACCCCCACACTATAGAGCTAATGTGATTGAAGTACTTTTACTAGGGGACCAGGCAGGCATGATTTTCTACAAGCTGAATTGCCTGGGATTTAAAGATGTCTGCAAGAAGTTTGTATATGGTTAACTGGGTCTGCATGCAAAATTGTGTGGAGGGGAGGGGACAGCAGATGGAGAACGGAAAATGCTGCATGGTCTATGCCTTCTGTTGTTCAACTATGCAGCACCTGGAACATGCACCCATCATTCAACAAGAAGTGTATTTCCTGTGTGTGCACTCTATGCCAGCCACCATTCTAGGCACCTGAGATGTGTTAAAGGCTATTTCCGAGGAGCTTATGCTCTAGTGACATGATATTTGATATGTAAAATACATATGTATATATACAAATCTGTAATATATATAATGAGAATAAATAACTACCATATATGCTATAACATACAACTACTATCGTCTATATACTATGTTTGGAATACTATATACTAAACATACTACTATATTCTATATATAGAATATTATATATACTACTATATTCTGTATGTAGAATACTATATATAACTACTATATTCTCATTATATATTATATATAATTTATATTAATTTATATATAATATTTGTGTATATTGTGTATAATATATTGTGTATAATGAGAATAAATAACTACCATATATACTATAACATACAACTACTATCATCTACATACTATGTATGGAATACTATATACTAAACATACTACTATATTCTATATGTAGAATACTATATATAACTACTATATTGGGCCGGGCGCGGTGGCTCAAGCCTGTAATCCCAGCACTTTGGGAGGCCGAGGCGGGTGGATCACGAGGTCAACAGATCGAGACCATCCTGGTCAACATGGTGAAACCCCGTCTTTTCTAAAAATTACAAAAAATTAGCTGGGCACGGTGGTGCGTGCCTGTAATCCCAGCTACTCAGGAGGCTGAGGCAGGAGAATTGCCTGAACACAGGGGGCGGAGGTTGCGGTGAGCCGAGATTGCGCCATTGCACTCCAGCCTGGGTAACAAGAGTGAAACTCCGTCTCAAAAAAAAAAAAAAATAAATAAAAAAAATAATAAATAAAATAAAATAAAAAAATAACTACTATATTATCATTATATATTATATATAATTTATATAATTTACATATAATATATTGTGTATAGAACGTAGTTATGTTATAGTTCTATATAGAGTATGTACAGATATATTCTCATATGTAATTATATATTATAAATATCTATATTATATAAATAATATATAGATATGAGATTATAAATTATATATTCTCATTATATACTATATAAATATATAATACATATAATTATATATCATATATTAGTTATATATAATGAATATACATTATATATTATATATGATTACATATTATGTTACATATATTATATACACATATACATATTATATATTACATAAATATATATTTCCACTTCCCTTTAATATTTCAGCTAAACTACTTTTATTTCATGCAACCTGAACTATCTTAACTGACACTCAGCAAGATGTGACATTGGGCTTTGGAAAAGTTAGTAACTCAGCATTATAAGGAAGTGGAAAATTGTATATATATTATATTACATATTATACATAATATGTTTAATATATATGTACTATATTTCATATGTAATATAGTAGACATTACATATTATATTTCATATGTAATATAGTACATATTATGTATTATGAGATTATATAAAAATTATATTACATATAATTATGTATAACTAATAATATTAGTTATATGTTATAGTATATATATAACATGTTATATATATCACATATATATTATGTATATACATACATATATGTGCATATGTGTGTATATATACATTATATGATATATACATAACATATATATGTTATGTACTATATATACTATAACATATATGTTATATATTATACATAATGATATATGTTATAGTATATATATATATAGTTACATAGTACATAATGAGAATGAGGAAGATAGGAGCAGGGAAAGAAGAAATTGTAGTTAGGAAGGTAGAGTTTTTGCAGTAATCTGTGTCCTCTGGCTCCTCTGCTTTCTCTCCCATTTCACACCTGGGGAGAAGGAGGGCTGAAATAGATGGATAAATGGTCAGGACATTTATTGGACCACTGGGAGAAGATCACTACCTGTTTCCAGATTCAATTTCTCTGGGCATTCTCTCTCTCCTCCTTACCCAAGGCTGCTGCAATAGAATCTTGGGATATCTTACTTGAAGTTTAGGTGCCCTCTGTGAAGACTGAAGTAGCTCTGATCTACTTTGGCTTGAAGTAAGTTTCCTTGAATTCAGCTAGCCTGTCCATAATATATTTAATATACTGAGGATTTAGTCAGATGCATCTTTTGAGGAATACATGGGACTTATAAGAAACATAAGAAATTTCTCAACATCATTTTTACTGTTCTAAGCCACTTAGACATGTCTCTAACCAGGGAAAATGAGTTCTTCAGTTCACTAGAGGACACACTGGTTGGTTCTCAACATTTGTTTCTCCTTTTCCTTATAGACAAATGGGCTGAGTAGGCATCATGGATTGTCTAATCCAATTATGGCAATGCCATCCTCCCTGACAGAGTGACTGGTTCAGGAAACAAAGCCCAGGGCAATCACTGGTCACAAGGCAGTTCAGTCAACGAAATAGTCAAGAACATTGCTGGGAGCTGCGGAACATCCATAGCCTCTCTTCTTTCATAGATAGTGTGTTGCATGGTTGAAGTGGAAACTCAGAGGTGGGAAAAGTTGAAAAATATGTAAAAATAATAGAGCCGAAGACTTGATTTTAAAAATATGCCTGAAACTTATTCCCTCTATAGACTTTTTAATTGTATAAGTAAATAAATTCCCCTAATATTTCAGCTAAACTACTTATATTCTCTTGAACTGATAGTTCTTAACCTGAACTATCTTAACTGACCCTCAGCAAGATGTGACACTGGGGTTTGGAAAAGTTAGTCAGTAACTCAGTATTGTAAGGAAGTGGAAACATGTGCCTGGCCTTGTCATCTGTGTGTATTTCTCCTCCCAGAACCGTTCTGATTCCTGGCCATCTCTGCCACTTCACTGGAGAAGACATGAGCAACGTTCTCTACTTCCAACACTCCTCTCTTATGGTTACTCCTTGCCCCAATACTGCATGGTTCTGAGACATACTGTCCAAATAATCATTCAATTTCCCTTTGGAGAAGGAGGAGAAAATAGAAGGGAATCAATGAGAAAGATTCACCAGATGTATTTTTTTTTTTTTTTTTGGCAACTAACGGAAACATCTGAGCAGTTCAAATCTATCCCATTTCTGTTAAAGAATACTTGCCGCTGATATATACTAGTTGTAGTCTGCTGACATGTGTTTTTAATAATAATGATGATGATGAGAAAACCCCCAAAAGTTGATAGCAAACAGAAAAATGCTAGTACTGACCAGGATTTTTTTTTCCCCAAAAGCCAGGGAGTGCATTTTTTAGGCGACCTGGGGTCAATCCCCATCATCAAAATCTTGCTGTTCTGAGCATTTCTCTGCTGAGGACATTTCCTTTAGCGAACAGAGAATTATTATTCACTTTAAAAAACCCCTCTAAGTGTTTTTACTCTGAATTGCAACCACAAAGGTAGTAATGCTCTTGTTTTTGTCTGGGGCATTTTTCCCCACTATCTGCTATACCTCATTAAATCTAAATAGTTCAGTGTCTATGTCCATATTTTATTATTCTTTTCACAAATGAAACATTTTGTCAGCTGTCAGAGACCTTGAAAAAGTGACCATATTAAGACATCTGGCTTGATTGCTGGTGACACTGAAGCTGAGGGCTTCCAGAAGAGCAGACTCAGAACAAAGTCTTATTCTTAACATTGTCTTAGAAGAGGTAGTCTTTAACACCTCATCTTTGAACATTCTACTGTGTTTGCTGCTGGCACACACCAGCCCCCCATTATAACCCACTGCTCCAGCTGGGCTCACTCGCTCAGCTCCTTGTGAGCAGGAGCTATGATCTGTTTCTCTATGAATCTCCTGCAGTTACTGAGTGCCTAGAGTAGAACAGTTGCTCTAAAATAGCTGTTGGGTGCCAAGAAGATAGGAAAGGCTAGAAGGGAAACTTGGTAAGCTAGTACATGTTAAAAACATGCTTTGATACTTGAAAAGAGGGAAAAAATAACTTTTATGCTCAATGGAAACTCAAGTCATGTTGGATCTTCCAAGTGACATAATCCACTTTATACTTTTAGAAATCCCAAAATCCAGGAAGTGACAATGGGTTTCTCACAGATAAGTTAACTCTATGAGGGATACTTTTTATTCCAAGTGGCTGTTTCTCAAGGGCCAGTACCATAATAAGGCTTTGTTTGATCATCCTGTATAGTGACGAGGCTGTTCAGAAATTGTACTCTGTCCCTTCCAGTAAGTAGTGTGCCTCACCTTTTGTGAGCGCTCTTGGTTTTTCTTTTCTGTTTTTTTTTTTAATTATACTTTCAGTTCTGGGATACATGTATAGAATGTGCAGGTTTGTTACATGGGTATACAGGTGGCATGCACTGCTCACAAAAACAAAGACTTGGAAACAACCCAAATGCACATCAATGATAGACTGGATAAAGAAAATTTGGAACTTATACAACATGGAATACTATGCAGCCATAAAAAAGAATGAGTTCATATCCTTTGCAGCAACATGATAAAGCTGGAAACCATCATTCTTAGCAAACTGACACAAGAACAGAAAATCAAACACTGCATGTTCTCACTCATAACTGGGTGTTGAACAATAAGAATACATGGACACAGGAAGGAGAACATCACACACTGGGGCCTATCAGGCGGTGAGGGAGCTAAAGGAGGGAATAGCAGAGGGTGGGAGGATAGGGGAGGGATAGCATTTGGAGAAATACCTAATGTAGATGATGGGAGAGAAAAAAAATCCTTTAAATTTCATTGATATTCCTTTTTTTTTTCTCAATCTCTTATTTCTTGGAAACCTGTAACATCTTGTCCTTCACAACTGGTGTGCTCCAAGTTGACTGGGTCTATGAGGAAAAGTAACTTCCACTATTGATAAAGCTGCTGCCCCAATCCCCAGATCCCAAAATAAAAAGGAAGACAAGACACCTAAAAGATTTATGACATTGTTTTTAGTTTTTTCTATTTTTACACTAATTTTGAAGAAGCATAAGAACTAGTATTTCACCGGTAACTCAATCTCTAGCAATGAGTGGATTTGGATTTAAGGCAGTGAATTGCATAAGAATCTTGTGTAATAGATGGTACCTATAAAATTATTTTAATGCTGATACTAAGAAATGATACTCAACCATTCAAAAACCTGCCCTGGGTCCCCATTGTCCCTAACATTTACCCATGCATGATATGCTAGCCCCTTTTATAGTCAAGCTATACCTTGACTTGAAAAATATACCTTTACATTCTTACTTCTAAATAAGATCATGTAGGCATGTGATGCCATGCTATAACATTTGGTTTAATCCAGTAAGCGGTTGGAAACCATTTACCACATTTAAAATGAGGAGTAGCTGAGTCAGAGCCATGCCTAGGGATAAAGGAGTAGAGTAGTAAGCTGGAACCCTCAATCAGAGGGAAATGGGCACATTAATAGCTTCACTCCTTGCATCCTTCAAAGATTCCACTAGTCTGGAATGCTGATTCTGGTACTCTAAACCCTAGTCAATGCCCATATTTGGTGCATGAAACATTTCCCGATTATTTCACTTTAAAGGGACAAACTATTCTCTTTTTAGGCATTCTATAGCACAAATTGTCTGAGAGATCATGGAAGTTTTCGATTAGTAATTGCTTTGCTATATATCATTGCCTTACATGATCATTTAATGGGGTTTTTAATGCATGTTATTTGTTTCTTCGATTAGATTATAAGTTTCTTGAGATCTACAGTTATATTGTACACGTCTTTAGAACCAAGGGACGAGTTTCCATAATGTATTTACCGTAGATATGCTATCAATATTTGGCAAATATTGTTAATGCACAATCAAGTCTGGTTTGGGAAACGTGATTGCTCTGTTACCTCTGGCTCCCTCTAGTGATTCCCAAAACATAACATGTAGCTGCACCTTTCTGTTTCATTCCATTTGTTGGAATTTTACAACTATCAGATGTGATGCAGAGAACAAATTCAGCTACCAGCAAAAAAAAAAAAAAAAAAAGATCATGTAAGACCATAATATATAGCAAAGCAATTACAAATTGAATGCTTCTATGATTGTACAATTTGTGCTACAGAGTATCTGAAAAGGGAATAATTTGTCCCTTTAAGGTGAAAGGAACAATAAATTATTGTTGTATTATTTTTGCTTGCTTAATAATATCATAATTATTACAGCCAAAGTGCATCAATTGCCTATTTGATGTCAAAGGCTGCTGAAGACATCATATGTATCTTCTCACTTAACCTGCACAAGAATCCAGTGAGATAGCTATTATTGTCTTCCAGCAATTTACAGGTGAAGAGACCAAGACACAGCAATGTCTGGGGACTTGCTTAAGGACACACAGTGGGACTTCCCTCATTCTAGTGTAGACAGACTGGAGTATGTGAATGGATACCTTGAAACTCTGGAATAACTGGGCTGTTGGCCGATGTGCTTTACCCCTAAATCTTAATCAAGAACGTATGGTTCTGACAAACACATGTGCGAAGCCGGCAGTACTTAGTTTATTTTGAAAAGAATTGAACAACTGCATATGGCAATGGAAATAAAGGAAGCTTGTTCAAATGGCCAGTCTATGCTCACATTTCTAAATGAGGTAGCTATTTCAGAATAAGCCTTATGTTCCCTTCTATTGTTTTGCCTATGAATCGACCTAATTAAATATTAAATGATTTGCATAGTAATAACACATGTACCTTCTCTGTTAGTATCACAAATGGAATTAAAATTAAAAATGTCATATAAAGTGGGAAAATAGTATCTAATGTTAACATTAGTGTTGATCTCTTATTGTACGAGAGAGATAATTATATCACTAAATAAAGAACAGAGTGCATAGATTAAAAAGAAAAATCTCTTTCACAATCTATGTTACCTTCTTGCAGGGAGGTAAATAAGGTAGGTATGTCTTACCCAAATAATGGTAGATTTTTCAATACAAACCTATATTTCAATACATATATATTTTTTTCGGTATAAATCATATATTCTCCCTCGCTAGACAACACTAATATATTTTGAAAAACAAAACTTAAAATCTCTGTCTCTCTTTTCCTGAGTATACATTATTATTAACAAGAGGCATCTGGTTCCCATTAATACTGAGAGGAGCGATCTATCTTAGGAATTATGGTTGAGGTTGAATTGTAGGGCAGGTGAATTAGTCATCCATCCTGATTCACATGCATTTGTAGTCATGCTAATCACCAGCAGGAATCAAGTCAGTCTCTCTCTCTCAAAATGAATTAAATAATGTAAAATCTCTTTCACTGTACTTAGGGCAAGTGAGTCATATGTGCATGTGAGATCGAGAGCATGAATGTGCACGGGGTGTGTGGGGGGTGTGTGTGTATAAGGAGAGTGAGAAAGGTGGGGAGTGGGAGAGGGAAGTCCTTGGAAATAAGTCATCATGTTGCCATTCACAGCAAATACTCTACCTACTACAAAAAAACAAAACAAAAATCAGGTCTTAAAACTTCTCCATGGGTTTATGAGAACTACTTTTAGGAATTATCCAGGTACTTGGAAAGGCAATCAAAAAATAAATGATTTCTCATTAAGAAATTAATAAAATGGAATTTGCAGAGACAAATGAGAAGTCTCCAAGAGTGAACAATGGCCTGTGGCAGCCAAAAGATGTAATGTGATTGAAATGTAGGGTTGCTTAGTGTCCAGAGCCCTTAATTCTAAGCAGATAGAATTAGATTTGCAGTCTCTGCCTGCCAGTCATTTGCTCTGTGACCCTAAAAAATTGCTCAGCCCTTCTGAGCCTCCTTTTCCTCACCTGTAAATGAAATGAATGGTATTTATGTCATGGGACCGTGGTAAGAACTAAACTAAATAAGACCTTCTCTTTGAAATGCTTTTAAGGCCCACAGTGTGGTTGAAGCTTCCAATAATACTTAGTTCCTCTTTTGGTTCCTTTCACCTTACCTTGGGAAGGCCGGTCAGTCGCCAGTCTGTCACCTGCTTGAAATATCTGCACATAGCTATGCTACTGTCACATAATGGCTGATCCTGATTATCTTAGATGAAGTAAGATAAACAGATAAGAAGCTTCAGTTCTGCCTGGACTAACTAAATAATGGCTTGTTCATCTACATTTTGGCCCCCAGCCAAATGTCGACCTTGACATTGCCCATGAAGATGTATGGTTCCCTTCTTTGCCAAAGAAAAAAAAATCAAGTTTGATTGACAGTTCCTATTTCTTAGAAAGTATTTTGGTATTCATGTACACCTTCTTCTTTTGCTTTTCTTTCCTCCCTTCCTTTTCTATCTCTCAACCCTTTCCCCCATAAAAAAGAAAAAAAAAGAGTTTGATTATAGAAAATGTCAAGAGTTTCTAATTTTAATAAAAAAGAAAGCACCTGACTAAAGCAGGGGAAAAAGTATTTTGTGAAAATAGGTCTCTCTTGCTTATGAATTTGAAATCTTGAAGTAGCTTGTCACAGCTAAAATTTGGCAGAAAGCACTGAATATCCTTTGAATGATAATATTTAGAGGTCAAAAGAAGAAGAAAATTGTTTCACAGAAGGCCATTAGATATTCCCATAGGAAAAGTACTATAATGGTCCCATAGCTATACACTGTTGAAACCAGTGGCTCACAAAATGCAGAGTGATAAAATGAGGCTTGTTTTATACTCTTGCTTCATTAGATTTCAGGTTCAGAAGTGAAGGATTCTAATATGTGGCCAGATGGGCTAGGAAAGCAGTTGGAAGAAAAAAAGAGGCATCAAGGAGAGGTCAGATGTTGCAGAGTAAGAAACTTCTCATAAAGCAAATGAAAATATAAATTAAGCCATGGCAATATGGCACAGGGGCATAATAAACCTTGACATTTCCACAATGTGTAAGAACTGTTACACCCTGTGCTCTGCAGATCGTATTTGTGAGATGTTCTCTTGGATAAAGGCCATTGACAAGTGCTATCTTTAGAAATTGTCATCAGTAGTCCAGGAATGGGAAGCAAAGACTGGAATCGAGTTGTGGGGGAAAGAAAAGTCATCATTGTTGACTGAATGCCAACTGCCTGCCAAGTACTACACTAAGTGCTTTCCATTTTGCTCGGTCCTCAGCAAACATGTTGTGCTTTTGAGATTGCTACAGCCTTCTTGCAGATGAGATAACTGAGTCTGGTACTACTAAATAACATGACCCAGTCAACATGGCTGATGAATGATAGCACTGAAATTTTACCCAGACCTTGATGAGTTTAGTGATGTTTATTTCTTCTCACTACAGCAAGTCTGCCATAAAGAAAAGAAATAAATTTATGTGTTTAATTAACTTATTTAAATTTACTATTTAAAAAAATTTTTTAAAGAAAAGAAATAAATTTATCTGAAATCTGAGATGACTTTTCTAATCCATCACTCCCAAAATGTGCTGAAGGGGGCACTAGTTTTGGGATTTATTTCCCAAAAACATCATTGTTGTTAAATGTGTGTGTCCTTATATATTCTTTGGTGTCTTTTCAAAGACTCAAATGTATATTAGTTTAATTAAATTTCTGACAGTCCCTAAGCTAAAAGAAATAAAGCTGTTGACTGGGCACAGTGGCTCATGTCTGTAATCTCAGCACTTTGGGAGGCCAAGGCAGGCAGATCACGAGGTCAGGAGTTCGAGACCATCCTGGCCAACATGGTGAAACACCATCTCTACAAAAAATACAAAAATTAGCTAGGCATTGTGGCAGGTGCCTCTGTAGTTGTTGCTACTCAGGTGGCTGAGGCAGGAGAATCTCATGAACCAGGGAGGTGGAGGTTGCAGTGAGTTAAGATTGCACCATTGCACTCTAGCCTGGAGACAGAGCAAGACTCTGTCTAAAAAAAAGAAAAAAGAAATAAAGCTGTTTAACTCTATTTAACTGAGGTTCAAAATTTTCTTTTAACCATAGCACCTTTAAATCTCTGACTAAATCTGTGCTCAACCCAATATTCTTTAAGAAATGCCATTCCAAAAACTAACACGACATTCCTAATCTTCCTCCTGTCTGGTTGTTTCCATCGGCAATGGATTAATAAACATGCAGGATTGAAAACTTATGGCCAGTAGGAGAAGGACCTCTTTCATTAAAAAAGAAAAAGTCAAGGTACATGGAGCAGACCAACGTAGAACATACTTAGTTTTGGGTTTTGAGAAGTAGAGTTCAAATCTAACCACTGTCTCTTCGTGGACAGGCAACTTTGGACAAAGATTAATCTCCCTGAGTCCCAGTTCCCTCATTTGTACAATAAGAATGATAAATTCTACTTAACAAGATGGTTATAAGGAGAAGATAGAATAATAATTCATGTAAAACATTCTGTAAACCATGAAAAGCTAAGTGACATTATTTTAACCTTGCTATTTCTTTAAGTAATCTCATTATTTCTTCATGTGTCTTTTCTGTTGTTATTGTAAAATTAATTGCAAGACATAAACATAAATGTTCTGAAACCTCTGGATTATACCAGTTGTCTGAGTAGTTAGGAGGGGAAGTCAAGTCAGCAACAACTCTCTATGGACTTTTACAGTGGAATTATAATTATGGTAGGACTGCCCTAATGTGATACGTGGTCTTCATCGAAAACCAAGACTTACCGTCATATCTAAGGCTGAAACAGAAAACTCTAGGAAATCTGACTTAAACATGTCACGATATTCTTATTACTCCTAATTGGTTTTGTTCAGAAAATTCTAGACAACACATAATTTAAATCATATAAAATTGTTTTCATAGGTCAAGAGTAGGTGAATAAAGGACATGAATAGACATTTCTCAAAAGAAGGTATACAAATGGCCAAAAAACATGAAAAAATGCTCAGCATCACTAGTCATCAGGGAAATGATAATTAAAACCCCAGTGCAATACCAACCTACTCCTACAAGAATGGCCATTAATAAAAAGTAAAGAAAAAAAAAAGATGTTGACAGGCAGGATATGGAAAAAAGGGAATGCTTACACTGCTAGCAGGAATCTTAATTAGTACAATCACTATGGAAAACAGTGTGGAGATTCCTTAAGGACTAAACATAGATCGACCATTCAATCCAGCAATTTCACTACTGGGTACCTACCCCAAGGAAAAGAAGTCATTGTATGAAAAATACACTCAAACTTGTATGTTTATAGCAGCATAATTAACAGTTGCAGAGATGTGAAACCAACCTCAGTGTCCATCAACTATTTAGCAGATAAAGAAAATGTGGTACATATACACACTATTTTTTTTCTTTTAATGGTTAAGTAACATTCTGCCAAAAGTACATTCCATAGTACGTGGACTACTACTCAGCCATGAAAAGGAACAAAATGATGTCTTTTGCAGCAACTTGGATGTAGCTGGAAGTCATTGTCCCAAGTGCAATAACACAGGAGTGAAAAAGCAAAACCTGTATGTTCTCTTTTTTAAGTGGGAGCTAAGCTATGAGTAAGTAGAGGCAGACAGAGTGACATATGGACTTTAGAGACTAAGAAGGGGATGGGGAGGAGGAGCAGGGATAAAAAACCTATATATTAGGTACAAGATATACTACTCAGGTGATGGGTGCACTAAAATCTCAGAATTTACTATGATATAATTCACCCATGTAACAAAAAACCATTTGTGTCCCAAAAGCTATATGAAATAAAAATTTTGAAAAACAGAGTGAGCCAGGTGAAGTGGCTCACGCCTGTAATCTCAGTACTTTGGGAGGCTGAGGCAGGTGGATCATGAGGTCAGGAGTTTGAGACCAGCCTGGACAATATGGTGAAACCTCCTATCTATCAAAAAAAAAAAATTAGGTAGGAGTGGTGGCACATGCCTGTAATCCTAGCTACTTGGGAGGTTGAGGCAGGAGAAACACTTGACCTTGAGAAGCAAAAGCTGCAGTGAGCAGAGATCATGCTATTACACTCCAGCCTGGGTGACAGATTGAGACTCTGTCTCAAAAAAATATAAACAATAAAAAAGAAAAGAAAAAAGAAAAAGAAAAAAAGAGTGGGTAAATATTAGCTATTTCCTATAGCTTTACCTAAAATACACCTGAATATCTACAAGAAATAATTCTAAATGCCCTCAAGCTGCACACTTGTGGAGTAAGCAAAGAATTTTTAGGAAAAGAACACAATTTTAGTGTCATATTAAAAACTTACAGACTTTTTCTTCATGAAATTTTGATAAGGTATGGGACGTCATTTAGTGAACTGGACTTTTATTGGGAAAATTGCATGAGTTCCTCACAAAAAAGGTGAAACCAGCTTGAGTCTCTGCTAACATGTAAGGTTGACAAGTGCAGAGGGTTTTTCTATTCACTGCCCTGCTCTGTTGTCTAGAATTGATTCTGCTCAGCCAACTCACAGGTGGTTGATAAATAATAGGTTGGTGCAAACCTAACTGTGGTTTTGTTATTGAAAGTAATGGCAACATTCACGATTCCCTTTGCACCAACTTTATACTTGTTAATGAAGTTAGCAAATAAGTGGACAGTCACCAAACCAGTATGTACATCATAGGTATTCACCTGCAGGAAGTTCAAAATTCCTCATGTATTTGATACTGCCCACACTAATTCTTGTGATTCAAAATGCCATATCCCACTTTACCTACTAGTAGCTGTGTAATTGAAAGAAAGCCGTTTAACCTTTCTGTGTATGACTCCCATGTTTCAAGAGGAAATACAAACATAAAATGAAACCCTTTTCTATGATTTTGTGCCTAGTACACAGTGGGAATGAAAATCAAATTCCATCATAATGTTACAATCTCAATTACTTCTTTAACCAAAACAACCAAATTGCAACCTCATTCTATTCCCTTAAAAGACAATTATCTTGCAGAGCTTCTATTACTCACTCACAGGAAAGAATGTGAGAAAATAAAGGAACTCTAGTTTTCTGGGAGGCCCTGTGCAGTGATATGGATAATTTATAAAAGCTGCAATTTATCAAGCATTTACTCTCTGCCAGGTATTATCCCTGATATCCAGAGATGGCTTCCACTGCCCTTCATCTTGACTCTCGGCTGACTTGTTTTAAAGAGAAGAATGTAGCAGTGTGGGTTCCAAGGCTGGGCCAGTTTCTACCGCAGTCTCTTGGACTCTCCTGGAACACTGCTACCATACTCTAAGAAGACACGTGGAGAGGCCATATGCAGGCATTCCACTTGAAAATCCCAGCTGAGCCCAGCCTTCAAGTCATCCCAGCACAGGCTCCCAACCTCTGAGTGAGCCAAGCCTCCAGATGATTCCAGCTCCCAGCTGTCCCTATCACCCAAGCTGTTCTCCAGTCATATTAGCTGAGGCCTCAGAGGCTGTGGAGAGAAATCAGACCACCTCTGCTGTGCTCAGCTTAAATTCTTGCCTCACTTGTAAATTATTTTTAATCCTTTCTGTCCTCCACAGGTCACAGCCATGAAATAAAAAACAAATGGGAAATGGCCTTAATTGGAAGGAAGTCACTGATTCCAGAATTTATTTTGCTGTGAGAAGGAAGAACACTGACATGGAAACACTCACTTCGAAGTTGACCGAATGCTGCCTGGAGGAATCTAAGAGAAAAGTAGCATGAGTTGTCTACCAGGCAAAGAGAACGATAGCTCTTATTACAATCATCCTGCCTAAAGGAACCCCAGCCAGTCGGTATAAATAAATAATCAGAAACCTGGGGAGGAGCCAAAGGTCCCAGAGAGCAAACTGTATCTATTAATACATTTTTAAACAGATGGAAGATAAATGAATAGTGTTTGGCATGGAATTGCAATATATTTGTAATACAGTCATTCATGAGATTGCCTCGGATGGTCAGTTGGTGGGCAAGGAATAACCAAGGGAATGGGGCTGGAAACAACCAAGTTGTTGAAATCACCCCCAGTGGTTGTTAGATTCTCCCCAAATACAGTTAGGTGATTCTCAGACTTACATTTAGGAAGCATCTAAAGTCAATTTGTAATTGACCAATGGTATCAAAATTAGATTCTTGGGGAAAAATACCCTAAGTGAAAGGCAGCATTATTTTTGATGAGAGGTAAGGGAAAGACAAAGAGAGAAACATTTGTTAATTATAATATCTTTAGACTTTTTTGGTGAAGTTTGTTTGTTTGTTTTCTGAGACAGAGTCTCACTTTGTCACCCAGACTGGAGAGCAGTGGCACCATCTCAGCTCACTGCAACCTCCACCTCCTGGATTCAAATGATTCTTCTGCCTCAGCTTTCCTGGGACTACAGGCGCTTGCCACCATGCCTGGTTAAGTTTTTGTATTTTTAGTAGAGATGGGATTTCACCATGTTGGTCAGACTGGTCTTGAACTCTTGACCTCAAATGTCTGCCTGGCTTGGTCTCCCAAAGTGCTGGGATTACAGGCATGAGCTACCACCACGCTGGGCTGTAAAATCTTTCCTGAACATTTGCTACTCCATATATATATCTATATATCTTCCTCACCCATTCCCTACCTTTTTCCAGTGTCATGTCCCTCATGTTCCTGAGGATCCAGCTCAGGTTTTGCTCATTTTTTCATTCTTCTGGCAGTTGTCGAGCATAAGTTTAGATGAGATATCATGCTCGGTGCTACAAATACAAAGTCAAATAGTATGCTTCTGCCTTCAAGGAGCTCTTTAATGGGAGAGACAAATGCATAAATAGACCACTGCAGGATCGTGTAACAAGTCTTCAATAAGGACACACATGCTGAGGAACCTAACAAAGCATACAAGAGGATCCTGAGCCCACCCTGCGTGCCTCAAAAAAGGGCTTCCACAGGAAGTTCTGGCAGGAATGTACCCTGAGGAATGAAGAGGATGGAGTAGGAGAAATCGTGATTGGGGAGGAGGCTGTGAGCAAGGAGGGATCATTATCAATGCATGCAGGTGGCTGGGAGGTGGGAAAGACAAGAAACAAGAATTGTCTGGGAATTGCAAGTTCTCCTTTGAGGAGCACGTCTTGACAGCCTTTATTCTTTAATTATACTTTGTATGATCTCCCCCATAGCCCTGCCACATGATCAAATGCTTCACTATACTCATTATTTGATCGGTCTTTCTCTCTGGCTGGGCTTTGAGCCCTTTCAAGGAGGGGCTACATCATTTATCTGAACATCCCTAGATCCTAGTTCGGTATTCAGTATATGCCGAGTGCTTTAGCCTACCTGCATTTATTGTCAGTGTAAAGCACCAACTGGTCCAGCTACTCAGTAAAATGGGTCTCTGAATTTGATTTCTTACACAAGGGTTTAACTGGAATAAAATTGATTGCTACCAGGTTGTTAGCACTGATTTATCTCAGAACCCTGGCTTCCCTTAATAGGATTGGTTCACACAATAGGGAGGGCATTTTCAAATCAGGCAGACCCTGATGGAAATCTGCTTTGCTCCCTGACAACTCAGTGCCCCTGGATGATTTCCATGTCTTTGGATCTTGTGGTTTGTAGCTGTAAAATAGGGAGGACAATACACTTCAAGTTTTGCCATGAAGATTCAGTCAATAAAGGATTGGAATCACTTCCTAGTGTTTGGTACATGAGAGGCACTTAAAAGAAGCAAGTCATATCTCCTTGGCTCTCACCTCCCCTCTTTCCAGCTTCTATCCTTTATAAACTGGCCTAAAGGCCATAACCAAAGAGAAATACGAATCATTAGTGCAGCTCCTCTTTCATTGCTGTAGGCACCACTTACTGAATTCTAGCTGCTGGGCTCTTTGTATACCTTATTTCCAATTATTTCAGAGCACAGCTGGATAGGAACCACTTCTGGTTCCCAGGTGAAAAAAAACTGAGATCATTTGCCCCAGTTCGCACAGCTGGGCAGGGATTGGAATCGTAGCCAGGAAGTGGGTTTGCGTGTGCCTGTGAGAGCTGGCTTCTAGGTTTTCAGAAATTCCATGAGCCGATTTTTAAATAGAGCCATTATCTAAAATTAAATTATTCAGGCTTACAATAAATTTGATTAAACACATTACATTAAAAACAAATGCAAAAATAATGAAAACCCATCACTACATAATTATTTTCTATATGTCACTGTATCTTATGTCAAGAGTCAGCCTCCTGGTTATGCTTGGCCCACCACCTCTTTTTGTAGATGAAGTTTTATTGAAAGACAGCCATGCCCATTTGTGGAGGAGGTTACCGTGTGCCAGGGGCTTTAGATAAGCAATCTCAGTCAATTTAACAATCTAACTTTCATCAATCACAATATTGATTAATAGGATAGAGTCAGATCACCTGGGATTTAATTCGCTCCCAGTCCTAACTTGGCAAGTGTGACTTTGGGGATGTTATTTAACTGCTCTGCTTCAGTTTTCTACATCTGTACAGTGTGGTCTTTTGTGCCTTGGTTCCTGGAGGATTAAAGAAAAAACTGCTTACAGAGAGTTTAGAAAGATTTGATGTATTAGCAACAGGACAGTAAATGTTGGTCATTACGGTTTGATTCTCTCCAGGAGATGGTAGGTCAGAGATCATCCTAGACTGGCCAATAAACTGAAAGATCAAATGACTCACCGAGGTACACTAAGTACGGCAGCCTAGATTCAAACCCAAATCCTTCTGATATTTAAATCCATGCCATTTCCAATAAGTCATTTAGGGTCTAAATGACAGAACGCTCACGAGGGACCCAGCCCAGTGCTCTGCCCAGTTATTGGAGACTGGGTTTTCAGTAGGAAAACAGAGATTAGGATGAAAAAGTTTACTGGAAGTATGCTGTAGAGGCTTTTTCTTGTTTCTTTCTTTGTTTTCTGCCATCTCAGAAAAAGGAGCTTGCACTAAATTTGGAACTTGCTAAGGAGCAATCAAAAATTTCTCAGCAGTACAGAGACATGGTTTGTTCTGTCATGGTATGTAGTAATCTGCTCCCTCATCAAGCAACAGTTGGTTGTGTTGGGTGACTAATCAAATCACCCATCTGTGGGAAAGTTCCAGCTGCTTTCTGCGTAACCCACCAGGTCCTCCGGCTGAAACTCATTTAACTAGTGCACGTCTCTGTTGGTGGCATCACGGTATACATTGCTTTCCAAGCAAGATCAATCCCCTATGGACATTTCCTACTCTTTCCTGTCTTTCACAATTACATCCCAATTAATTAAGGAAGTCTTGCTGACTACTACACCTTAAAGCTTTCCCTTCCTTCAGGCCCCCTCCCCACACCGAAACTACCCGCATTTCCAGCTCCCATGATCTCTCATTATGGCTGGAAGTCTGTATAGCACGGTGGTGACAGCTCTGTCTCTGACCTCACCAGACTGATTGGGGTGGTGCTCCCACTCTGCCAGATACTGAATAGAACACCTTGGGCAACCTACTTAGACTCTGTGGCTAGTAATATTATTGAGGAATGTAAAAAGTTAATACTTCTAATGTGCTCAAAACAGTTCCTTGCATACAGGAGGAGCTCAATAAATGCTATTGCTGCTGATACTAATAACTAGGTTGATAACATCTTACAACCCAATATTTGTGGATCCAGAGTCTCCTCACTCTAAAGCAGTGTCCACATTAGTACCTGGGTGATATTTCTTGCCTCCTCTCCAGCCCACTCTGCTACCAAACTCCAATTTCTTAATGTCTGTGCCGATCTTGCCTACACTATTTACATTAATGTTGCTTAGTATGCACCTCAGATATTCCTCATTATACAGCTCTACACATCTCCAGGGATGTCATGCTTTATTCTCTTCCTGCCACTTTATGATTCAACACATATCAAGTGCTTAAGATCCCTGGAACATGCGCCATTGTGTCTGTTCACATTCACACATCTTCAGAAGTGTCTCTTACTTAGAGAGATTAGAGATTACTGCATTCAGGTCTCCTTTTCCTAATATTCAATCTCGCTCTTATGATGATTTTTCTTTGTAGCACTTATATATCATTCATTTACTTTTATATTTATTACTGGTCTGTAGACCCTATTTGAAAAAAATACTTAGCAGACTCCTTGTCACACTCATCTCTGTATCACTGGCACCTAGAAGGGTGTCTGTTCATCTAAAAATAAGTTTGCGTGTACCAAGCTCCAGCCAACCTAGTATGTCCTAAGTTGTTGAACAAAAGAATAAAGGACAAATGATGGTTCAAATAAGGGAACATCTCATACCTTGTGCTTTTCTATGGCCTAGTCTCTCTGAAACAAAAGCCTTTTCCCACCTTGTCTTCCCTGAGAACTCTGATTCATGCCTCAAAATCTATCTCAATTACCAACTCCACTGTTACATAGAGGCAGGAGAAAAATAGGAAAAATGAGGCCGGAGAACAGCAAAGGGAATTAAAAGTTGGATAAAGAGCAGAATAAGGAAAAGCAGAGAACAAAGCAAGGTGAAGGGATGGGTGAACAGGAAGTGAGATAAAAAGCAGAGGTTCAGTACCCAAAACAAAAGTGAGATAAAAAGGTGAGCAAGGGCCCCATGACCAGCAAGACTGGGACCAAACCAGTAAGAGGCAGCTCTTCAGGGTTGGGCATGTGCATTAGAGAGAAAAAGTCTCCTTAACATAACCTTGTATGATAATCTCACTCTTAAGGTTCACACCTATTGGCTGCATATCATGCATGTACTTAAAATTATGAGATAGAGGTGACACACAAGTGCACAGGGGCCAAAGTACAAAGCAACACACCTATCAATCAAAAGGGGAGCTGGTTAGAGATTAGGCAGCCTTGGGAAGAGAAGAAAAAAACACATACAAAGACACGAAGTACACTGAACTGATGCTGATCTCATCTCACAGAGGTCAGTTCACCCTCCTGCTCCAAGAGTGTCATACTGTGCTTCATACACTTTTGTTTCTTTGCTTTGCTATGTGTGTGTCTTGTCCAGTTCTTTGTTCAGGACACCAAGAACCTGGAACTGAGCGGCACCATCTGGTAGCAACAGCACCCTTCATTTTCACTCTAAAGTAAAACTTTCTACTTCTGCTGTTTTTGTGACTTGGACTTACAATGATCACAATATGTACAAGTATTTAAAATGTTGTCCCACATGTAGCCTGTAAGACTCTCGGGGCAGAGCAGAGATGGGACTTTGATGGGACCAGCGTAGACTTGGACATAAGCATTTGTGACTCTTTGTAGAGGTTGCTGGATTGAACTGTGTGCTCCTAGAGGTCCTCAGAATGCCTTGCAGATGCCTGATATGACAGGAGGAGAGGCCTGTGTGGCATCTCTTCAATCACAAATTCAGAGCCTCCGGGTCACAGGACAGAATTGGCTGCCCACATTGTTCATCAACCTTGGCCTCAACGATCTGCTATTTTGGGGCAAAGGAATCACAGTGGGCAGATACTAATGGTGGCCTATATTTGCATTTGGTGAAGAAAATTCAGGGGACTTACATGCAAAATTAGCCCAAGTGCCCAGCTCATGGCAGCCAGCCGATTCTGACTACTAACCTCCTGTACCCTTCCTTTCTAGGTTTCAAAAAAGTCAAAGGAAGCCTGGAGATTCCTAAAGAATTTTCAGTGCAAAGCAATTTCTGTGCCAGAAATGTCTTTTCTCTCTTCCAGCTAGGCCCTTCTTCTTACTATTATTACTGTTTTTTACATTGTGCATAGATAGAAAGTAGACTAAATAACTGGGGAAGATGAGTTTGGATACACAAATTCCTGCTGACCTAGTGGATAAATGTCAGCATTACAGGCCAGTGAAAAGGAGGGGCTGAGGGGATATGGGAAAAATAAATTGATTGAAGATGAACTTTTCGCATTCAAGGTTAATTCTGACCAGAGATACCGAAAAAAAATAATAATAAAAGATATTTTTTCACCCCTCAACTCTAGGGACATAGCTTGCATCCAATGTTTCCAAGATTCTTCTAAATCTTTACAACTTTTCTGAGGCTTCTATAGGAATACAAAATCCCACCACTCTCTCTCTCTCTCTCTCTCTCTCTCTCTCACACACACACACACACACACACACACACAACACACACACACACACACACACACGCCCCTCATCCTATCCCCCATTCGCATCCCAAGTTAATCTCTTTATCCTTGCCATCTCTAAAATTGTTGTATATGTTCTTATGACAGAGACTAAAAATGTGGTCATGTTGGGTATTTTCTTACAAAGAATAAACCACTAGGACATAATCCAAAAAATGCCACTTTTGAGCCTGAGCTGGGATCCCTGCATGCAAACTGCCACCATCCAGCATCTAGGTAGGAAAAGTATATCTGACAGGATGTGTCTGAGGATATTTTGCCAAAAGCAGTGAGTACTGGGCCAAAAGCAGTGATTATTGGGAGAACAGAGGGCTCCAATGAAAGACAAGTTCTCACTCAAACACAAAGGGTGAAATAAAGGCATTTCATGAAGACAGAATGGAGGAAAAGTCCCATTTTTCTCTGGCTTTCTGTTCCCTGTGAGAATCAGAGCGAGCACAAAACCATGAAAACAATGGGCCCAGCTGCAGGGGCAATAAGGCAATTTATTAGGGAGATGACATTTTTAATGAGAAACACTTGCTAGAGGAGAACAAAAGGGCTTGTTTGGTCAGAAAGATGCTCTTGAATCTCTTCTGAAGTGCATGAAAAAGTAATTTCATTTACGCGTCATACCCTGAGCAGTGAAATTTCCTCAGGCTCCAGATGTTGTCCGGCGCAGATGCTGAACAAATGGAACAAATGTCCTAAGAGTTTTTTTTTGTAAGTGACTCAAGGGAATTTTATGAGCTTTGTGGCCAAAAAAATCATTAGCAAATAACGAGCTTAAGAAAGAAAGGCTGAGGTTAGCAAGATGTTGCTGGACATACAAAACCATTCATAATCATCTGCAATCGAAGAGAGGAATCAGTTTTCAACTTAAAAAAATAGAAATTAAAAAAAAGAAAAATAGAAATCAGTGGGTGTAGCTGCTGTGTTTTGGACTTCCTTGCTGGCCTTCTGAAAGTGATTTGGTAAATATTGTTTTGGCTGTATTCCAAAAATAATTTAAAGCAATATATTTATAGTTTGAGACTTGAAAATCTAAAACACAAAGATTATTACCTTATAGTAGTAATTCAAATGCTTCCAGAGAAGGGGCAACACCACTATTTTGGCTTGAATTTCCCTTTGAGGATCCTCAGTTCTTTGCCAGCTAACACACAAGGTGAGGCAGAGTGTCCCAGTAGCTTTAGTAGAGAGCCTAATCAGGGTCTCTCTCTGTGCTGACTGCAAGGGCTGCAGTGCTCTCTGGGGAGGCCACCAGGATCTCTATATGGCCTTTCTTCAGCCCAATTCATTCTCTGCAGCTCTGACAGAGGCCAGTATGTATGAATGGTTTTGGAAGATCATGGTGTCACACAGGGCGTTATAGGTCAGGGTCTAAGAACCAACAGTGTTTGAAAATTCAGGACAAAAGAAGACTCTGATTTAAGTGTCAAGATCTATGCACAGGACTCAAGTCATGAGTGCAACTTCAGCTGGGAGGGCTGATGTTAGGGGAGTAAATAAAGATACGGGTGTACAGGCCTGGGCAGCCATGGGCGAGGAGGCAGAAGGAACCAAACGAGAGTCACCACTATCCATGAGCTAAAAGGGCCAGGTGTCCTTTAAATGTCTCGCCAACCCCATGCATAACAGGACTTTCAGCTCCCTCACATCACCTGCATCACTGTCAGTCTCATCAGCATCGCAACAAATATGCATTAGTCGTTATCCATAGCTATGCCTAACCCTTACCATGCATTGGTCATCATCAATAGCTATGCATAACCCCTATCATCACAAATCTGCAAAGCAAATACTATTGTCCAACTCCACATTTTAGGGACGAGACACTGAAGCCTAGAAAGGTTAAGTAAATTGTTCCAGGTTACATAGCCAGTTAGTGGTATAAAAAGTGCCCATGGCACCATCACCAACCCTCCTGGTGCTCAGTACTCAATAATGTGCTCATGCATCAATTCCTGGACCACACTTGTAGCATTTGGGCTCAGCAAGGGGGAGATCTGTGAACTAGGAGGAGAGGCCAGTGTTTAGAGATCTGGCCAGGGTGTTGCACCATAGAACAGCTCTGTCCAGCTCTGGGAAGTGGTTTTTAAATAAACCTCTTCAAAGCAGTAAATTATCTTCCATCTCTTAAGCAGATGGGTGATAAACAAAGCCAGTGAAGTGATGTCCATATGTGTATTAATCTAGAGTTGAAACGTGTGGAGATCTTTAATCTGTCAATAACATTGAATGGGAATGCAGTAAACTAAGGTTTACATCGGGACAACTTTCACTGTTGTCTGTTTGCTGACATGGTCTACCTGGCATTGACTCAATGATAATGCAGAAGATGACCTCTTGATCAAGATGGTCAATAACAACGCAAAAGATGACATCTTGATCAAGAGCAATTAACACATTCCCTGCAGCTGTTTATTGCTAGCTGCAGTGAAGACAGCATCTGAGGAGGCAGCTGGCAGCCATTGCCTTTTCCAAGCAAAAAGCAGCTCTCTAAGCGCAGAAATCAGGTTGGCCTTAAGCCAACAACGGTGATCCTGCTTTCAGGAACAGAGGATAATCAAGGGCTTTTTTTTTCTTTAACCCTATGATGACTGAATTCAGATCAGTATGTTTGAATAGAATAATTTGGCCACAAAATAAAATGCCGTTCATCTCCATGTACCTAGGGCTGGTGAATGGGCAAAGGGAGTGACTTTTGTAGAACCAAAACCCAGAGAGAGCATTTAGAACTGGAAGAATGAATTGCAACTCTGATGCCTACTGGCTACTGAAGGTCCTCAATGCATAAAATGCAGTGCCATCCATGCTGTGCATTTTCTCTTTCATTCTTTCTAACAGTCCTACCAAATAGTGACTGTTGGTTTTCCTTTGCACATGTTAGGAAATTGAGGCTCAGAAAAGACTATTTGTTCAAGGTTACACAGCTGGCCAGAAATGGAGGTGGAGTCACAATGGGTCTCCCTGAAGTGAAAACTGGCACTAGCAACCACTATTTTTTTAATTTATAATTTTTTTGTGGTGTGTGTGTGTTTTTATTATTGTTGCTGTGGGGACAGAGTTTCCCCATGTCGCCCAGGCTGATCTCGAACTACTGGGCTCAAGTGATCCTCCCACCTCAGCCTCCCAGAATGCTGGGACTATAGGCATAAGCCACCACATCTGGCCTCATGACCACTTTAAACAAAGTTAAGACCCTTTGTGTTTTTCTATAATTAACCAACATGACCAGTAACTTCCTAAGGAGAAGAGGCTAAGTAAATTAGTTTCGGGATGAAGAGAGAGAAGTTTTGAGAAGGTGTTAAGTATGTGATAAAGTAACACAAAAGCACTAAAAATAGCTCA
Source organism: Callithrix jacchus (assembly GCF_049354715.1). Lineage (NCBI taxonomy): Eukaryota > Metazoa > Chordata > Mammalia > Primates > Cebidae > Callithrix > Callithrix jacchus. The sequence goes on along the minus strand of NC_133507.1, from coordinate 22,968,647 downwards.
CATAAAAAAATGCGGTGAAATCACTGCTAGTTTATAATACTGAAGGATGGAAAGCAACTTTGTTTCTCAAAAGGGGCTGTATTCATGTGTAGGAAGCCAGCAGCAGCTTTCTTCATCCTTATTCCCTTTTGACCTGATTTCATCCATGCTAGCCCCATCGTTACTCCCTTTCCAGATCACTTTTACCTCCTGACTGACCAACTTCTCCACAGTGTACCAGTTCTCAGTTCAAACAACCAGTCCAGATTGATGAAAACAACAGCTTTACGATTAGAATCTTCCAAAAGGAACTTTGATCAGCCCCCTTTGAGTTAGGAGCCTATTAAATCCTGCTGCTCCTCCCCAACTTCATCTGGTGCCTGGGCTCACCAACCTGGTGGCCAAGGTCCTGCCTTCTGAGATGTACCAGGGAGCAGCCATCGCTCACCCGTGTGGAGCCTTTCCTATGATTTCAAGCTATTCTATTGACTTATTTGAGCTGACATTAATAATGGTTGAGGGGTTTAGCTTCAGAGGCAGACTGAATAATTTACAGCTCTTACCAGTTCAACCGTTTACCAACTTTAACTGTATGGATCACTTACCTACACTGAGTCACAGCTTGCTTCTCTAAAAAGGAGCCAATCATCATAATTACCTTATAGTATTGTTGAGAAGACTCACTGAAATCCAACCTTTCAGGCGTGGTGGCTCATGCCTGTCATGCCAGTGTCTTGGGTGGCCAAGGGCGGGAAGATCACTTGAGATCAGGAGTTCATGAGCATACTGGGTAACATAGGGAGACCTAATGAAATAAAATAAAATAAAAGAGAAAGAGAGAGAAAAGGAGAGAAAGAGAAAAAGAAAGAAAAAGGAAAGAGAGAGAGAAAGAGAGGAACGAAAGGAAGGAAGGGAGGGAGGGAGGGAAGGAGGGGAGAAAGAAAGAAAAAGGAAGGAAAAAAGGAAGGAAGGGAGGGGAGAAAGAAAGAGAAGGAAGAAGGAAAGGAAGGGGGAAGGTAAAAGAATGAAAAAGAGAGAAAGAGAAGGAAGGAGAGAAAGAGAGAAAGAAAGAGAGAAGTAGAAGGAGGGAGGGAGGAAGGAGGGAAAATAAAAGAAAAGAAATTCAGTTTTAACATAGTGTTCACCAAGTGCAGGCAGTTACTGTCTTAAATGTTAGCAGAGTAAACTACTATGAAGGTGAACAAGGCAGAGGACATTATTTCTTTTTAATAGATAAAGACACTGAGGTTCAGGGAGTTTCAGTGATTGCCCATTTTTTGCATATTTGTAATTGACTGAACTACAATTAGATCCCAGAGGACTTCTCATATACCATGTCTTTATATGCAAGAAACTGCAGCCGAGAAAAATGGCCTTTATAGAGATAATGGCAAATAGTGAGTGGGGTTCGGAGTAGGGTAGGATGGGTCTCCAGTGAACTCCTGCCCCTGACTCTGACTATTCCAAGATTCTTCCCAAGGGGAAGATTTTCACATGCCTCCTCTTCTGCCATCCTCCAACTTTGAATGTTACTATAGGCCCTAGGTCACAGGCTATATGTGACAAATCTGAAACAGTGTGTTCTCCCCATACAAGCCAATCAATTTTTGTGCTTCACCTTTTTCAAATGAAGGTCTTCTGAAGTGGCTCAATAGAATTGACCAAACATAAGGAAATTGGGGAATGAGGATTTTTAAATATTCAAACATTCTTCCAAAAGATTTTCAAAAATTTAATGAAAACAATCAATCCAAATGAAGTATTCCTGTGGTGGGGGAGTCATCCTGTCTCCTTTCCATGAGTCTCCCATCTGTTCAATCATTTTTGTGTGTGTGACCCACATACTATGAAGGAGGACAGGAGGAAGCAGTAGGTGGAAGGAAAACTGGAAAATGTGTTGAGGTTATCAGTCAAGTAGACACTCTTTCCCCACCCCTCCAAAGTTTATCACCAATCCAACAGGTAAATAGCTGTATTTTCTTTTTATGCAAAAGGCTATATTATTTACCAGCCCTGGGAGTTAGGAGAAGTTCTGCGGCATCATAACTAAATATGTGGCTATTTAGAGTTCTAAACACTAGACAGTGGTAAAGCAAAGGAAGTTAGGGCATTTGAGGGTCTGAGGTGACTTCTCTCTTGGGTTGAAAAAATAATTCAAATGTGAGTCTTCTAAGGGTGGTGCAAAGCCAGGCTCAATTCATTTAGTGCAAATAGGTCCCAATTTGTGGATGGGAGAGAGCAGCAGGCAGGCCCTGGCCTGGGAAATGATCCCCTAGTCAGGCAGTGCCTGTAGGGTAATTCCAATAAGAGGTGTCCAGGACTAACTAAGGGGATTAGATGGAACTGAAGCCATAGGGGAGGGAGTCTATAGAACAATGAGAGATACTGAGTGAGGGAGGAACATTAGGGACAAAGAGTAATGTGTGCATAAAGGAGAATGATGAGCCATAAGGCTTAAGACGCTTAGAAAAGTATATACTTTTATACCCTGATAATTTAGTGTTCTACTGTACTGAGTCTTATCCTGGTTTGGTGATCTTGAGGGTGTTGGCAGATGTTCTCATTCTCCTGGGAATACGGTGGAATAGAACTTGTTTGCTTCTTTGAAGCTAGGTGTAGCCATGTGATTTGACTTGGCTAATAAAATGAGTAAAGTGATGTGCATCACATATGAACTAAACTTTTGAGACCCACATTTTCTTTCTACTGGTGTGGAAATAGTGGAATTACATGTTGTAGTGAAGCACATATGATGGAGGGACCATGGAGAGCGAGCCAAGCTCCCCTGATAATCTTCATCGGATGTCATGATAGTTAATTTTATGTGTCAGCTTGACTGGGCTAAGGAATGCCCATACAGCTGGTGAAACATTATTACTGGCTGTGTCTGTGAGTGGGTTTCCAGGAGAGACAGGCATTTGAATCAATAGGATGCATAAAATGATTGCCTTCCCAATGTGAGCACCATTCAATCCATTCATGGCCACAGTTAAATAAGAAGGTAAAGAAAGGGAGAGTTTGCACTCTCTTCTTGAGTGGGGCATCTGTCTTCTCCTGCTCTTGGACATCAGAGATTCTTGGGACATCAGACTTACACCATTCTCCCTACTGCCCCGTTCTCAGATCTTTGGCCACACAATGAGAATTATACCACTGCTCTTGCATTGCTATAAAGAAATACCCAAGACTCAGTAGTTTATAAAGAAAAGAGGTTTAATTGGCTCATGGTTCTATAGGCTGTATAGGAAGCATAGCTTTGGCATCAGCTTCTGTGGAGGCCTCAGGAAGCTTACAATCATGGTAGAAGAAGAGCAAGCACTTCACATGGTGAAGCAAGAGCACACAAGAGAGAGAGGAAGGTGCCACATACTCTTAAATAACCAGATCTCATTAGAACTCACTCACTATAATAAAGATAGCACCAAGTGGACGGTGCTAAATCATTCATGAGAAATCTACCCGCATGACCCAAACACCTCCCACCAAGCCCCACCTCCAACACTGGGGATTGCAATTCAATACGAGGGTTGGTGAGGGACAAGTATCCAAACTATTTCACTGACTAGCTTGCAGATGGCATATTTTAAGAGTTCTCAGCCTCCATAACCACGTGAGCCTATTCTGATTAACAAATCTCTTATATCTAGCTGTTAATCTATGTATGTATGTATCTACCATCTATCTATCTATCCTTTTTTTTCCCCTGTTTCTCTAGAGAACCTTGACTAATATAAATACCTAGAATAATTTGTAATTAAATTTTCTTGTATCATTCACTGAGATTTGGGGGTGGTATGCTTTTTCAGCATAACTTAGTCCATTCCAACTGATGCTCTTGCAACTGCTAATGTGTTTTGGGGTATTTGTGAAACTCTTTTACATTTTCAAAGTAGTACCTGATTAGTGGGAAACTCCAAGGACTCAGTAGCAGATTGATAAAGGAGGCAAAGAGACTTACTATCTTGACAATTACATCTTTATGCCTGGATTAAAGACCCTCTTACTCACTCTATTTACCACTTCATGTCTAGGCAAATTGGACTGGGACTTTAGGCTGGCTTTCTTCCATAAAGCTCTTTCAAGATGGTCTCCTCCATGAAGATTCTCCACAATGAAAGCTGGAAAAGGTTTCCTTAACTCCAGACAGACAAGCTCAGGGAACCACAAGAGGGCAGGTGTTCCCTAAATCAGATCTATGGCTGCCTCCTTCAGACATTGAACTTAAAATGTAAATGCTAGTTCAAGACCAACCCTTATTTTCAGTAAAGACAACATAGATGAGCATGGAGTTTGGAATCAGAAAATAACAGTTCTAATGCAGAGATGGGTCTTTGATAAGACTGGATGAGCTCAGGGATTTGAAATGGTTTGCTGGGGATTTTTAGAGACACCAAGGAAATAACTGAGAAGGCAAGGGGAAGCCAGAACAGAGAGAGTGTGGGTCTGCATCTCAGCTTCCGGGTGCTTCTCTGCTTTATTGTGATCTATTGTGCTTCTCAGGAGATACTGGTTAAGAGAGGTTTATATAGCTCTAATAGTTTATGACTTAATTATTTTATCCTTACCTGTGAAAAGCTTTTATCTGACCCCGAGCCACCATTTTTTCACCCATTTTTTGGGAGGAGACAAAAAAACATGGCTTTTAAAAATCAGAACCCACCTGGGCTTGGATCTCACTTTTATTTTGGCTAAATGACTTTGGTTAAATGAAAACAACAAATCTCAACATGCTAGAATATCTAATCATCCCATAACTAAAACTCCGCCAAAACATCTATTGCTTGTAATTGTAGAAAGGGATTTCCAAAGGAGTTCTCTATTAAAAATTAGTGTCTCATTATATATATATTTTATGTAAATGTATATATAATGTGATATTAATTTATATATCATATATAGAGAACTCCTTTGGAAATCCCTTATATATAATATATATTATAATGGGATATATGCTATATATTATAAAATATATATAATGGGATATTTGAGATAGATATTTTAGTAAGGAAAACAATTGAGACTTTGAAATGGGCTCAGAACAAAAAATGAGTGACTATTCTGTCTAGCTCATCTGTCTCTTGTTCATAGAAATGCAAATCAATTGTGACTGGTGAAATGCAACTGATTTCACCAGTGGATAGACCATCAATTTGTACATTCATTTCAGATTCCTAATTTCCTACATATGCCTCCGATTTTTATACCAATTGTAACATTTTATCCGTTCCCTTATTAATTAATAAGCTAATAAAGTCTTTGACACCTGTTCATTTTATATCTATATAAAATTCACAATTATATCATGTCTTAAAAATTACCTTAATAGTTTCAAAGACATCTTACTCTTCTAGCTTTGACCAGAAAAATGAGAAAATGGAGAGAGAGAAAGTACATTATATTTTTCTAAGGTTTTTGGCTCTAAAAAGACATCACAAATTGCTATTTCACATCTCTAACTCTAACAAGAATGAAGCATATAAACCCTGGGAAAATCTCAAGTTATGTCTTTTGGTTTATAATGAAGATGCCTAAGGCTCAGGAAGAAAGAGATTACAATAGCTAAAATCTGGGGGAAAAAATCATGAATTTAAAAATGTTTTTCCTCTGTGTGTCTTTAAAACATAAATATAGAAGATTTACTATGTAAATCAAGTGTTTGTTCCTTCTGACCGCCCTGCTTCTGGATCATTTTCCTATAGGATCCCACAGGCCACTGTTTTATGGATGTATTTGTGGACACATCTGGATGAGCAGAGCAGGATGGTCCAGTACGGCCTCCTTAGACAGGACAGCCAGCCAGCCTTGCCGTAGATCTTTCCATTATCCATGGTGTCCCTCTTGCTCAATGATGTGCAGCTGAAGGAATTGTTTGGGAGAAATAAGACCCAAGGGAGAGCAAAGGAAACTCAACATTGTAAATTAAGAGAGACACTCATGGCTTTTCCAACCAGAGGAAAATAAACAGGGTTACAATGAGAACATGAAAATCTGTCTGGAAAATCCAGTATACGCCCAGAAATCTAGTTTTCTTCCAAAAGACTGATAGACGAAGATTTAATCATTCCCCAATATAGCAACTGACACATTAAAATAGAATTTCATGGAATTAAAGGAGAAAGAAATTCAAAAATTATCACATACCTGTAAATGGAAATATGGAAAGAGAACAAATATGTGGGGTAAAACATTTTTTAGAGAAATAAATTGTAAGCAAAAAAAAAAAAAAACAAAAACAAAAACATTTTACTTTAAAAGTTTTTCACTGTGAGACCAGAGGAATGACTGTTGTATTCTAAGTAGTAGTATTAGTAACAAGAATTTTATATCACTATTTCTTTGAGTTTTGTGTTTCTCCTGTTAAATCTAGGGTCTTAAACTATCTCTAAAACAATTGGTCACTAACGGCCTATAAAAACATATGTAGTATTCCTGGGGATATTCTTTCCAGAAGGCTAAAATTTCTTATATAGAAAGAATCATTCACAACCATTGGTTAATGTAAAAATGGAAAAACTAAAATAAAACTCCCATATGTAAAGAAAAACTGAGATTTTCTACCTATTCAATAGTAAAGACTAATTTGTTTTTGAGGCTTTAAAATATGCCAGGGCACAGGAGCACTGAAAGGAGCACCAGTTGGTATTGATGACATTGACATCCAATGTAGGATAGTGACCTGGGAGTCTAAATACACTTCTGGAGGGCAACATAACGATACTTATGACAACCCTTAAAGATTTACATCATTTTTTATCTAGCAATTTTCACTTACTGAAATTTGTCCTGGGGAAAAAAAAGCATAGACATGCCTAAGGATTTAGCAGTGGGATTGATTAACACAGTTTAGATTAAAATTGAAGCTAATAAAGAAGAACAGCCCTACAGGATTAGAGTACAAATTACTGTACAACTGTCTGATGAGTTTGAAACATCCATCAGAAGTAATGTTGGGGAAAAATTTTAATGATATGAAAAGCAAAAGAAAAAACCACAGGTTCATCATTTATTTTAAGTGGAATAAAGCAGATACAGTGTGAGTGTGTGTGTGTGGACACACACATTTATGTTTATTCATATTTACTTCTATGTGGATAAACATCAAAATATTTACTATATTGAATTCTGGGAGACATAAATACTGATTTTTCAAATTGTTTTACATTCATTTGAAAAATTTGTAAAAATATTAATTGTAGAAATAAAAAATAGCTTATTTCCATATTGTAATTTATTTTTAAGGTAGAGGGACTGGAAGGAATCTTTGTAAATACCTATAGATGTGTCTAGTATTTATATTCATCATTGAATTGAAACTTTATCTGAAGCATATAAATAAGGTATTCTGATTTTATTTTAATATATGATCTCATGGTGACTAAGAGGTGCTCAATGGCTTGCTTAAGGATACCACAAGTAAGTGTTAGAGCTGACAGTTGATCCTTGTCTGTCTCCAAAAGCCTTTACTTTCTATTTAAACCTTAATCTTTTAAATGTCTCAGATCAATCAAACTAACAGCATAATTATAAGTAAGCAAACCTAAATCAGTAAGTAGATCGACTTAAACATTACAAACAGGTGTGATTAAAGTGGATATTAAAATATACCTAATAGACATGTTTCAAGGATTAGGGAGAATGAAAATATTTAGAAACTCAGTATTTCACCGTGACCCCTATGAAACCCCTATATCCTCCTGGCATACACACCCACCCAAGTGACGACAACTACATTTTACCATTCTTACCAAGAATGCCATCATATTCATGTCTGCAGTGTGCTACCATTTGTAAAAATTGCTTTAACTATTGGTCCTTGTATACTGACTGCATTCTGCAGTTGACACTGGCTAAATAAAAATGCAAATGAAAAGTGCTTTACTGGTGACATTTCCAATCCTTGACTACCAACCTCGGGTGGACCAGTAGCAATTCATGGAGCTCACTCATTCCCCTACCCATTTCTCTCCCACTATCTCTAACCCAAACATACCAGACCTTCTTCCCTTTTATCAAACCCAACACTTCTCCCTACTTTTCACTCTCAACTAATGACCTGCCTCCTATTTTGCTGAGGGTGGAGAAAACCATGAGGGAAACTTCTATACTTCTTTCCCTACCAAACTTGCCCATGCCCTGACTCAGCTTTTCTTCCTATTACCATGGATAGAAATTTTGATGCTTCCAGCTAAAGCCAAATTATCATGGAAATAAGGATATTTCACATTTCTCCTCTCTACTACCACCCAAGACACTGAACCTTATTTCCTCCATTAAAAAAATTAGAACAAAAAACACTTGACCCCACTTCTCCCTTCAACAACTCTGCCATTCTTCTGCTCCCCCTCTACAACAAAACTTAACAATTTGTCTCTACTTGCTATTTCTAATTTCTTCAGCTCATTTTCTCTTAAACACATTCCAATCGGCACTTTCCCTCAATACTCCACTGAAGATGCTCTTGTACAGGTCACAGCTACCTGGGTTGATTCAATCCTAGTCCTCATCTTATCTAGCAATCAGCACCTTTGACAGAGCCCATCATTCTTTGTACCTGAAAGGCCATTCTTCCACCCATCACCCTCTTCTGGATTTTCTTCTGCCTCACACTGGCTTCCTCTCAGTCACTGTCTCTTTCTCTATTTGTCTTACTAATCTTTGATCTGTAGAATATCCTGAGATGCTATTTTTGGCCTCATTTTCTTTTGTCTACAGTAATTCCCTGGGTGAGCTCATCAATGTCATGACTTCAAATTTTGTCTATATTCTTATTACCTCCAAATTTATAATCCTTGAAGAGGTTCTCTCCCTAACTTGGACTCTCTACTGGACTTGTTTCCCGAGTTGTCTAACAGGCACGCCACGTTTAGCATGTGCAGGGATGGAACTCTATCACTTGATACCCCATCCTGCTCCTCCTGAAATCTTTCCTAGATCATTAATGTCATCTCCAGTCTCCCAGCTGGGACACACCTCCTTCTTGCACTTCTCTCATGCAAATACTGTTTGCTCAACCTACAGAACATTTCTCCACAAATCAGCCACCTCCCATCACCTCCATAACGACCACCCGGATTTAGATCATCAGCATCACTTAACTGGAATCATTTCACTAATCTGTAGCAGGTCATATGGATTCTGTCATTTCTACAGTTCATCATAAAATCAAGAGTAATTCTAAAATACTTCTACTCAAAATTCTCCCTATTACTTCCCAATGCTATCCTCTTCCTACCTCCCTAATCTCATCTCTGCCCCTGGCTCACTTCACCCTGACCACCCTGGCTTTCTTCCGATTCCTAGAAGGTTGCAGCCTTTCCCTGATCTTGGGGCTTGCCTTTGGGATCAGGAATACTCTATTTCTGGAATATCTCCTCCCAGATTCTGTGGGGCTTGCTTCCTCCCCTCCACCAGGTCTTTGCTCAAATACCACTCCCCTATTTTAAAGTGAAATACTTTCCCATTCTGGCATGCTCTCTCCACATTATTATGCTTCATTTTTTTCTTTAGTGCTTGTACAACCTACCACACTATACTTTACTTACCCATTATCACCTGTCTCCATCTGCTAGAATGAACGTCAGGGAGGGTGGGAAAACTTCTGTTTTATTCATTATCCTGGCTCCCTTGGCTGGATTGAACATTACCTGGCAAAGTATACACTCAATAAATATTTGTTAAATGAATACATAGGTACATGGAAAATAAAAACATGTGCATCTATACATGCAATTGATTACAATTGTATGAAGATACTCTAAAAGGTAGCAGAGATTAGAATAGGACCCTAGTAATGGAGTGAACAGTGTATAAATAAGATTTTTACATATTATATATATTTTATATATATATAAAAATAAGATTTTTATATTATATATATATATATATATATATATATATATAGAGAGAGAGAGAGAGAGCGAGAGAGAGAGACAAGGTCTTGCTTTGTCACCCAGGCTGAAGTGCAGTGGCCATTGCACCCTCATCATAGCCCAGTGAAGCCTGAAACTCCTGGGATCAAGAGATTCTCCTGCCTCAGCCTCCCAGGTTGCTGGGACTATGTGCACGCACCACCATGTGCCACTAATTCTGTATTTTTTACTGTTTGATGCTTGAATCATGTAAATACATTACCCATTTTAAAACGTTATCAAAGGAAGAAAAGAGGTCTACTTGTCGGTCTTCTGATGCAGCAAGATCGCCAGCGTTTTGGTAGATTGGATACTTGCCTCACCATGTTTAGATTTATTTACCCAAATCCCTATTGTTCTCTATTTCACCTTCATCGTATTTTCTCTGAAACCTTTAGCCACTCCTTGGTGCATTTTCTCTGCTACTCTGACTGCACTCTCAGTACCCAAATCACAAACTTTCTGCAAGAAAATCATTAGGGCCTTTGTCAGTTAACAGTCAATTGAGATTACTTTTCTATTTCCACTTACTTAACGAAAATTGCTACTGCAGCTGAACCAAAACTCCATCAAAGCCGTTCCAGTGGATTTAGCGGAGACCTTTCTTTCCACAAAACATGAGATGGTTTAGAAAATGAAATAATTCAGCAAAGATCCTATTTGGATGACTAACAGGCAAAAAGGATACCAACATTTATTCAATCCCTTCTATGTGCCTGGAGGTGACCCAGGAACTTTGCTATGAGCCACTTTACATCACCAAGATGTCACTGGTTTTAGCCCCAGAAATGACCCTATCTAAACAATTCCTACAGATGCTTCATCATTTAGTTCCACTGCCACCTCCTTTGAGAGGTCTTCCCCGATGCCTGCATCTGATTTGGTTTGTCTTTCTATGAAAGAAACCTATCTTTAATTCTTAATTGCATTATTCATGTGATTTTTTTCTTTTGCATTTTTTTTCATTCTATGTGCCTTGGAGGCAAGGATCTCCGTGTGTTACTTGGTGCAATCTCTCCAGTGCCTGTCATGGTGACTTGCCCATAACAGATGGACTGTGAACCCTTTTTGAATCACTAAGTAAATTAATAAATTACGTACTATTTTCCATCTTTTGATTCTTTTAAAAAAAAGAATTACCCAGAATTACCTTGTAGTGGATTATTTTGCCTTGCAATGGGCTAGCAAAACATAGCATGTCTTTAAGAATTGAAACAAATGCTAAAGAAGTACTAAAACAAATGCTAAAATCAATAAAAAACATTTTCCTATCCACAAGGTGCCTGGCACGGATGTAAAAATGAATTCACAGCAGAACACAGCACTTAAAAATAAAAAATCCCAGTGTAAAATGAAACACTTTCTTGACTAAGTTTTCAGTTCCATGATTAAAATACCTTTCATATCTGAGAGAGGAGAAGCCAAAATGCAAATGTCAAGATAAAATTGCTTATGAAAATGTAGAGTTTAGTTTACAACATCCTGTGGAGAACAAAAGTGTCTCTCTGACTAGTACCCAGCAGTGGAATTAAGTTATGGCCATTATCTCATGGAAAAGCTTAAAATGTGTCTGACAAGCAGGCTCTCTCAATGAGAAGGGGCAGAGGAGGTCAAAATCCTCTGAAGGAACCTCATTCAAAACACAACAAAAAGCCCAGGTGCAGTGGCTCATTCCCGTAATCCCAGCACTTTGGGAGGCTGAGTTGGGCAGATGGCTTGAGGCCAGGAGTTGGAGACCAGCCCGGGCACCATGGCATAATCCCATCTCTACAAAAAATACAAAAATTAGCCAGACATGGTGGCACATGCCTGTAGACCTCACTATTCCAGAGGCTGAGGTGAGAGGGTTGCTTGAGCCTGTGAGGTCAAGGCTGCAGTGAGCTGTGATCATGCCACTGCACTCCAACCCAAACAAAAAAGCGAGACCCAAAAACCAACAAAAATATGTGACACACGGGAACATTTCAGCCCCTATCTCTGTCTCCTTCAAACACACACACAAAACACATTCATACACTCACGCCATTTTCTTTTGGCTGCCACATAATATGCAATGCTCTTGGTATTCTAGCTGACCCCAGGTGACAATTAACAGGAGATGAAAGAGAAGAAGGAAAAGAAGGAAATGGCAAAGTGGAATGAGGAGGACACACACACACACACACACACACACACACACAGAGCATACAAGTGCACACATACACAGTCTCATTTGTTTTCCCAATAATATCCCTAGGTTGAAAGAAAGGATGGGGATTGCTATGATCATTGCAAGCATATAAAAACTGAAGTAGGGAAAAGCTAAAAATGCACACAAGGTCAACACCTTGGACCAAGAAACTTCTGAAACTTAGGCTATAGATTTCATCAATATAAGAATGTCAAATATTACATTTTTGCTGAAAAGGAATCCCACTATTTTCCACATGCAGCTGCACTGACCGTTTTAAGAAAATAATTGTATTTGTGCAGAGGTCCTGTATGGCTTTTCTAAAATTTGACAATAATACTAAAAACTTCCTCGAAAATCCAATAATAGCACTTTGGTTTTTACTCAAAGCAGTGGGAAACTTATGTCCCTACCAAAATCTGCATGTTTATAGTAGCTTGAATTCTAATCACCATAATTTGCAAACAACCAATATATTATTCTATAGGCAAATGTATAAATAAATTATGATACATCTAGGTGGTGGAATATTATTCAGTACTAAAAAGGTAAATAAGCTATTGAGACACGAGAAGACATGGAAGACATTTAAATGCATATTACAAGTAAAAGAAGCCCATCTGAAAAGGCTACATACTGTATGATTCCACTACATAATCTTCTGGCAAAGGAAAAGCTATGGAGACCGTAAAAAGATCAGTGGTTGCAGCTGGGCCTGATGGCTCACACTTGTAATCCCAGCACTTTGGAGGCTGAGACAGGTGGATCATGAGGTCAAGAGATTGAGACCACCTTGGACAAATGGTGAAACCCTGTCTCTACTAAAAATACAAAAATTATCTGGGCATGGTGGCACACGTCTATAGTACCAGCTACTGGGGAGACTGAGGCAGGAGAATCACTTGAACCCGGGATGCAGAGGTTGCAGTGAGCCAAGATTGCACCACTGCACTCCAGCCTGGTGACAAGGTGAGACTCTGTCTCAACAAAAACAAATTATCAGTGGTTGCCAAAGGTCAGGGGGAAGTTAGAGATAAATGGGGAAGTACAATTTTTTAAGACCATGAAATTACCCTATATGATACTATAATGGTTAATGCATATTATTATACATTTGTTGAAACCCATAGAAAGCACAATACCAAGAGTGAGCCTTCATGCAAACCACACACTTTAAGTGATAATATGTATTAATGTAGGTTCATCAGTTATAAAAATCTACCACTGTAGTGGAGATTGTTGATCGTGGGGGAGGCTCTGCATGTGTGGAGGCACGGACTGTGTGGGATATCTCTGTACCTTCCTTTCAGTTTTACTGGGACCTCAAAACTGATCTTAAAAAAGGTTGTGGTCGGGCGCGGTGGCTCAGGCCTGTACTCCCAGCACTTTGGGAGGCCGAAGCGGGTGGATCACGAGGTCAAGAGATCGAGACCATCCTGGTCAACATGGTGAAACCCCATCTCTACTAATAATACAAAAAATTAGCTGGGCACGGTGGTGCATGCCTGTAATCCCAGCTACTCAGGAGGCTGAGGCAGGAGAATTGCCTGAACCCAGGAGGCGGAGGTTGCGGTGAGCTGAGATCGCGTCATTGCACTCCAGCCTGGGTAACAAGAGCGAAACTCCGTCTCAAAAAAAAAAAAAAAGGCGTCTTTTCAAAAGTGAAAACTAAAAGAAAAATAAGGCTAAAACGTTTCCAAACTGTCAATAATACAAAACAGATTTTTGAACAATCATACTAAAGGAACGACTGAATTTTCTTTCTCTTTCCTTCAGGAACGAGTGAATTCTCATATCTCTCTCTCTCTCTCTCTCTCTCTCTCTCTCTCTCTCTCTCTCTCTCTCTCTCTCTCTCTCTCAGAAAGATGCCAGCTCTTTAATACCAAGGAAGCGGGCGTGCACACGGATGGACCGTGCTCCTCGAAGCATATTGGGCCCTCGCCTTGTCCCCGTTTTTCAGAGGTGAGTCCTGGTACCCGACACAGGAACACGGCGGCCTGGGCGGAGGTTCTGATAGGTTGACCCCTGGTACTTCCCGGCTCAGGGCTTGCTCCTCTCACAGAAGATGCAGATGCGGGGCCCCATGCGCTGAGAGCTCCTGAGGCCTGGGAGTGCTGACCGGCCTCCCCGTGGCAACTGCGCCCGAGCGCTGGGCACTTCACCTGCTTCCGGGCTCGCGGTGGTCAGGGTCAGCATTGACTCCACGGATTGGCACATTCAGTTCTGAAGGAATGCTACCTGCGTGGGTGCTCTGGCGACACTGTTTGCACGGTTTCTACAACCAGACAGCTTTTTAGATTAAATTCGTGCCCAAACTAACACACACGTGAAAGGGCTCCAGCTGCAGCTCCTGGGTCGGTCAGGCCGGGGAGCGACTCTAGCGGAAGAGCCTGTGTGTCCCGCGCAGGCGCCCTTCCTTGCTCAGCGGGGCGGTCTGGATGTGCTCAGGTCTGCAGGTGGGCAGGTCGGTCACGTCGCCCAGGGCGGCCACTGCCGGCTTCCCTCGGAGCACCTTAGAAGCAACTCTCTTCAGGTCTTCCGGCGTCACGTTGCGGAGGAGAGTGCACAGCGCCTGCGGCAGCTTTCTGCAGTGAGTGGCCAGCACCTGCCTCCCCACATCCTCAAAATATCACAGGCCTGGACTCCAGGTTCATCATGAGCATGGACGTCAGCTGCGTCTTGGCTTGCTCCAGCTCCACCGCGTCCACGGTTCCGCACATGAAAATAAACTCCTTTGTGATGATTTCTACCATTTCTCCTGGGTCGGCGCTGGCATGGATGCACAGGAGGCCAGTGTCCTCGTGGCTGTGACAGTAGAAGGTCGCGTTATACATCCAGCGGTGCCTGTTGAGCACGTTGAGGTAGAGCCTGGAGAACATGTCCTTGCCAGGCCCACCAGCCGAGAAGGAGCTGCCTCTGCCCGTCATCATGTTCGACACAGCGAAGGGATGAAGTCCTCCTCCAGGAAGGAGCAGCTCTCCAGTCCCACCATGAGGTGCGTGAGCTCGGGGAGGGTGGGGTCGGACCCAGGTTGACGTTGGACATATCTCTTTGTAACTTGGCAATCCCCCCACCTCCAGTGTACTGGGCCACAGATCTATCAATATCCACGGCCTCCGCACTCCCCTAGGCCGGCTGGACCCCCAGGAGGTACTTCCGGGAACATTCCCCCAGAAGCTCATGCTCCACACCCTTGCCACCCAGCGCCATGCAGTGGATGGGGTCGGGGGCGCGGGGTCGTAGTTCCTCAGAGCAGCACTTCTCGATTGATCTTTGCTATGTCTTCTGTGGGGCAGAAATGGTGGAGGACAACTGTGTTCTGCCTGTTAAGCCGCTGCATGTATCATCTTGGTGGACAGTGGCTCTGGGTCAGACCACATGTCCAGGTCCTCCTGCTCAAACGGGACCGCCGCTATCTGCGTCAGCTCTACTTCTTCCTCTGTTAGCCGCGGCTGCAGAACCAAATCAGCCAGTAAGCTAACCCCGTGTCCAAGCCTTTGCTATCAGCAGACGTAGCATACAGGGTGATGTCTTTTTATGTCTGGCAGTCACAAGTACCCCCATGCTTTTCCAGTGTAAGCAGAATTTCATCTTTGCTGTCAATCGAGCAGTAGACGAAAATGCCAATTTTTCCAAAAAGTGATCAATTCCGCTTATTT